>NC_057796.1:459236041-459286922 GCF_018294505.1 Triticum aestivum
CATCCAACCGATCGGCTTCAGCTAGCAGCAGTAGCGAAGGAATCGCTCGATCGGGTTCAGTTAACAGCCATCGATCGATCGCTCGGGTTCAGTAACGCGTAGCCTGCAGCGCAATCGCTCGGGTTCAGTTAGAGCCCAACGCCTCGCTCAGGTTCAGTTAGAGCCAACGCCTCGCACACACGCACGTACATGTACGAGAGAAACACGCATCGCTCGGCCCCCGACCTCCCACCATAACCGGGAACTCCCCGAAATTTTTCTCCCCCTCGCTTCTACCATGGTTTTTTCCGTCATGGACGGCCCAAAGAATGTCATGCAGCTCCGTCTCCGGCCCGCCCAGGACGAAAAGCCCATTTTCTGTCATGATTTTTTGTCATAGAAGTAGGAGCCCACCACATCTATGATGATACCGGGTTTTGTCACAATTATCGTCATAGAAGTGTCATATGTATGACAGGAAAAAATTTCGTTCGGCCCAAAATGTCACGGATGTGTCTTTTTTTTGTAGTGTATTGCGGCGCCGGCCCTTCTTCGTCGGGGCGGCTGCGTCTTCGTCTGTGGAGTCGGTTTCTGCGCCGGCGTCCTCACCGGGGTACTTCCTCCCCTCTTCAGCCCGAGCGCACCTATCGGCCAGAACATAAAGTTCGGCCACATCTTTAACCTTGTTCATCGCCAGCTCTTCACGCATCTTGCGGTTGCGCACATTCTGATGGAATGCGCTGATCACGGTAGTGGGATGAACATCTGGAATGTTGTATTGCACTCGGCTGAACCTCTGTATGTACTTGCGTAGGTTTTCACCTTCCTTCTGGGGGATGATATGCAAATCGCTTGCCTGGCCATGAGCTTGGTGGCCTCCAGTGAAGGCGCCAACGAACTCATGACACAAATCCGACCAAGAATAAATGGAATCCGTCGGCAAGTGCATCAACCATGACATGACATTGGGTTTAAGTACCAACAGGAAGTAATTGGCAAGCACCTTGTCGTCGCGGGCTCCGGCAGCTTGCATCGCAATGGTGTAGATGCTGAGGAACTCCGACGGGTGGGTCTTGCCATTGTACTTCTCACCGACGTCGGGCTTGAACGTGCGATGGGAGGGCCACTGGAACTGCCGCAGCTCACGGGTAAAGGCTGGGCAACCCACCTCGTAGGGTAGGCCGCCGGGGCCTCCCGGTGCCGGGTGGTCCATAGTGGGGCCCGCCCGCCTATCTGACTGGTGGCGTGCATCATGCCGGCGCTCGATTGTGGTTCGAGCGTCTTCATGGACTCGCTCCCGAAGGACTTGGCGCTGATCGCGGTGGGTCCGTGGGTCGGACGGTGCTATGGATATATTGTCACCAGCGTCATCACGATGGACTGACGCCCGCGGTGGCTGCCGTGGGGGAGGAGAGTGCATCGTGGCCGCATCACCTCCAGTCTTGCCACCACTGGCATCCGGTGGCTCGACGGAGCGCCGGCCCGAGGAAGATCGAGGCTTCGAATGGTGGCTCTCCACTCGTCGAGCTTTTCCGCAGCCGGAGGAAGATCGAGGAGCAACTGTGCGCGCGCCAAGGCTTCTGCTGGCGTGGGTGGCGGCGAAAGCTGCGTGGACGTGACGCGCTCTGACTTCTAACCATGTTAGAAGGAGCTCTATCACGGCCTTGCGGCTGTGCACCATTTTCGCCGACGCCTCGGCGTGCATGCTGGTCTTCTACGTCCCGCGAATGAGGCACAGGACTCTTTCCACGGCGGCGCCCAAGGTCACCAGCGTGGTGACGCTGCTTGTCGCGCACAACCTGGGAAGAGTGCGTCGTGGGTGCCAGCGTGGGTGTCTTGGAAGTCGCCGCGCCGCCTGTGGGTGGCACGGCGTCGCCCTTGGAGGGCCCCGCGCCGCCCGCGGGGGGTCCGGCTCCGTCCTTGGATTTGGCGGCATGCGGCCCGTCGTCCCGCGCATGAACGACGCCGCTCACCAGGCTTTGGCTGCCAGAGCGATGTGGGTGTTCGCAGGTCGCGCCTCGGCTTCGGTTCGCGACCGCCCCACCGCTCGCCCGCACTGGTACGGGCCGCTCGGCTCCCGATGAACCGATCCCCGTGATCATCTTCTTCTTGGGAGCCATGGTGATGAAGAACTGCTAAACTAACTGCCAGACCGGATTACCACAACTGCGCGCCCTACCTGGCGCGCCAAAGATGTCGGGGAAACGACACCTATGGAATCATTGGGATCCCTTCTACGGTTGGCGGGCGCGTGGTTGTGCAAAGAGCGGGTCTGGCGGTCAGCACAAGGACCGTTTACCCAGGTTTGGGCCGCGAAGATGCGTACTACCCTAGTCCTGCTTTGTTGTATGTATTTGAGTGTTCTTGAGCTCTTGACCTAGCTACGGTGCGTGTGTTGCCCAAAAGATCCGAATCCTCCTCCTGGACGCCTTGGGCCTCCTTTTATAGACAAAAGGGGTCGCCACAGTGGCACACAGGAGGTGGAAAGGTGTACAGTGGATGAGTCTATCCTCTGGCACCGTCGAACAAACGCATTTAATGCGCTGCCGACGTGCCCCTCTTACTTTATCGGGGACGGCAAGGAAGCTCGCCCCAGCTGTCGCCGCCTCGCCTGGCTCCGACGCGTGTCCGAGCTGATGAGGCGTTGCAGCGCCATGTTGGCTGGCTACTGGGCTGGCGTGGTGGTGGAGTCTTTATGAAGATCTGCATGCCACCACGCAGGTGCTAGCTGAGTCGGTGTAGAGGCCGCATGCTGCCACGCAGGTGCCTGCCCAGCTGGTTGAGCTAGCTGCTGCATGGGAGCGGCGGTGTACTCTTGGCAGACGCGGGCCCGGTTGTGGCCTCGCAGGCGTCTTCGGTAAGGGCCTTGCCGAGGCCCCGGCAAGGGTCTTGTCGCGGCATCGCGGTCGTCCCCGGCAAGGATCTTGCCGGGGGTCTCGTGGATTTCCTCGGCTAGGATCCCGCCGAGGATCGTCGTCTTCTGGTCCTCATCGGATCTTGTATGCTTCTGATCTTCACAAAGATCTGCATGCCACCACGGAGGTGCCTCCCAAGCCTTGGTTCCAATGTGGTTGATGGCGTTGGAACCCTTGGCTCAAGGGTGGCGTGCTCTGCTGCCATCGGGCAAGCTGCCCCGGCAAGGCTCTTGCCGGGGCTGCGGAGGCCGGCTCGGCAAGGGCCTTGCCGGGGGAGCCCACCTCGCCCTTCTGCTCTTTGTGTCTCTGTCTTGGCGTTGCCTTGGTCGTCTAGTGCCTTTGTTTCCATCCTGTGCCCTGCTTAGTGTGGCCGTGGGCGCGGCTCTGACTGCCCGTGCACAAGTAAAGGGGTAAAAAAGGAGAGCCCCTACTTTTGTACACCGACATCCAGTAACTTGCTGATAGTTACTAGAGAACTCTATCAATCACTATTTTATCTGGAAGATTAACTCCCACTTGATTCAAGCGATTGTAGTACTCAGACAATCTGAGCACATGCTCACTGGTTGAGTGATTCTCGTCCATCTTGTAGGCAAAGTACTTGTCAGAGGTCTCATACCTCTCGACTCGGGCATGAGTCTGAAATACCAATTTCAGCTCTTAGAACATCTTATATGCTCCATGGCGTTCAAAACGTTTTTGAAGTCCCGGTTCTAAGCCATAAAGCATGGCGCACTAAACTATCAAGTAGTTAGCATATCGAGCTTGCCAAATGTTAATAACGTCTGTTATCTGCTCCTGCAATAGGTCCGTCACCTAGTAGTGCATCAAGGACATAATTCTTCTGTGCAGCAATGAGTATAATCCTCAGATCATGGACCAAGTCCGCATCATTGCTACTATCATCTTTCAACATAGTTTTTCTCTAGGAACATATCAAAAAATAAACGGGGTGCTACATCGCAAGCTATTGATCTACAACATAGATATGCAAAAACTATCAGGACTAAGTCATGATAAATTAAGTTCAATTAATCATATTACTTAAGAACTCCCACTTAGATAGACATCCCTCTAATCATCTAAGTGATCACGTGATCCACATCAACTAAACCATGTCCGATCGTCACGTGAGATGGAGTAGTTTTCAATGGTGAACATCACTATGTTGATCATATCTGCTATATGATTCACGCTCGACCTTTCGGTCTTAGTGTTCCGAGGCCATATCTGCATATGCTAGGCTCGTCAAGTTTAACCCGAGTATTCTGCATGTGCAAAACTGGCTTGCACCTGTTGTATGTGAACGTAGAGCTTATTACGTGGTGTCTCGGCACGACGAACTATAGCAACGGTGCATACTCAGGGAGAACACGTATACCTTGAAATTTAGTGAGAGATCATCTTATAATGTTACCGCCGTACTAAGAAAAATAAGATGCATAAAGGATAAACATCACATGCAATCAATATAAGTGATATGATATGGCCATCATCATCTTGTGCCTTTGATCTCCATCTCCAAAGCACCGTCATGATCACCATCGTCACCGGCTTGACACCTTGATCTCTATCGAAGCATCGTTGTCGTCTCGCCAACTATTGCTTCTATGACTATCGCTACCGCTTAGTGATAAAGTAAAGCAATTACATGGCGATTGCATTTCATACAATAAAGCGACAACCATATGGCTCCTGCCAGTTGCCGATAACTGTGTTACAAAACATGATCATCTCATACAACAATTTATATAATCACGTCTTGACCATATCACATCACAACATTCCCTGCAAAAACAAGTTAGACATCCTCTACTTTGTTCATGCAAGTTTTACGTGGCTGCTACGGGCTTAGCAAGAACCGTTCTTACCTACGCATCAAAACCACAACGATTTGTCGTCAAGTTTGTTGTTTTAACCTTCAACAAGGACCGGGCGTAGTCACACTCGATTCAACTAAAGTTGGAGAAACAGACACCCACTAGCCACCTGTGTGCGAAGCACGGCGGTAGGACCAGTCTCATGAACGCGGTCATGTAATGTCAGTCTAGGCCGCTTCATCCAACAATACCACCGAATCAAAGTATGACATGCTGGTAAGCAGTATGAGTATTGTCGCCCACAACTCTTTGTGTTCTACTCGTGCATAGAACATGTACGCATAGACCTGGCTCGGATGCCACTGTTGGGGAATGCAGTATTTCAAAATTTTACCTACGATCACGCAAGATCTATCTAGGAGATGCATAGCAATGAGCGGGGAGAGTGTGTCCACGTACCCTCATAGACCAAAAGCGGAAGCATTTAGTAACGCGGTTGATGTAGTCGAACGTCTTCACGATCCGACCGATCCAAGCACCGAACGTACGGCACCTCCGAGTTCTGCACACGTTCAGCTCGATGACGTCCCTCGAACTCTTGATCCAGTAAAGTGTCGAGGGAGAGTTCCGTCAGCACGACGGTGTGGTGACGGTGATGGTGAAGTAATCCATGCAGGGCTTCGCCTAAGCACTACGTGAATATGACTGGAGGCGTAAACTGTGGAGGGGGACGCCCCACACGGGTAACAATGTTTTGTGTGTTCTAGGCGCCCCCTCCCCACGTATATATAGGTGGGACAGGGAGGGGAGCAGCAAGGGCGCGCCCAAGTAGGAGGAATCCTACTTGGGGGCCTTGTCCAATTCGGCCTCCCCCCTTCCAAAAGTGTTGGAGGGGGAAGAAAAGAGAGGGGGGAGAGAAGGGAAGGGGAGGCCGAATCCTCCTCTTTCCTTTCTCTCTTCCCCTCCTTCCTTCTCCTCCTATTTGGCATATATGGGGCGCACCAGCCCACTAGGGGCTGGTCTATCCCGCCCTTGGCCCAATAAGGCCCATATCTTTGCCGGGGGTGCCCGGAACCCCTTCCGGTGACCCGATACGCACCCGGTACCCCCAGAACACTTCTGGTGTCCGAATACTATCGGCCTTTATATGAATCTTTACCTCTCGACCATTTCGAGACTTCCAGTCATGTCCGTGATCTCATCCGGGACTCCGAACAATATTCGGTCACCAAATTACATAACTCATATAATACAAATCGTCATCGAACGTTAAGCGTGCGGACCCTACAGGTTTGAGAACTATGTAGACATGACCGAGACACATCTCCGGTCAATAACAAATAGCGGAACCTCGATACTCGTATTGGCTCCTACATATTATACGAAGATCTTTATCGGTCAAAACCGCATAACAACATACATTGTTCCCTTTGTGATCAGTATGTTACTTGCCCGAGATTCGATCGTCTGTATCATCATACTGATAACCCACAAGTATAGGGGATCGCAACAGTTTTCGAGGGTAGAGTATTCAACCCAAATTTATTGATTCGACACAAGGGGAGCCAAATAATATTCTCAAGTATTAGCAGTTGAGTTGTCAATTCAACCACACCTGGAAAACTTAATATCTGCAGCAAAGTATTTAGTAGCAAAGTAGTATGGAAGTAACAGTAATGGTGGCAAAAGTAATAGTAGCAGCTTTGTAGTAATTGTAACAGTGGCAACGGAAAAGTAACTAAGCAAAGGGCAATATGTGAAAAACTCGTAGGCATTGGATCAGTGATGGATAATTATGTCGGATGTGATTCCTCATGTAATAGTTATAACATAGGATGACACAGAACTAGCTCCAGTTCATCAATGTAATGTAGGCATGTATTCCGAATATAGTCATACGTGCTTATGAAAAAGAACTTGCATGACATCTTTTGTCCTACCCTCCCGTGGCAGCGGGGTCCTATTGGAAACTAAGGAATATTAAGGCCTCCTTTTAATAGAGTACCGGACCTAAGAATTAACACTTAGTGAATACATGAACTCCTTAAACTACGGTCATCACCGGTAAGTATCCCGATTATTGTCACTTCGGGGTTAACAGATCATAACACATAATAGGTGACTACTAGCACATATGCGCGTGCGTTGCAATGGAGAGAGATTTTTTTGCGAGAAGCAACCGGAAAGATAATTGATTTTCAAAATTCCAATATTTTTAGAAAAACACGAAAAAAATTAGAAACATGAATAGTTTTTGAAATTCACAAACAATATTTAAAATATTTTTGTATTTTTAATTTTTTGAAAGGGAAACATTCAACAAAAATGTAGAAAATTTTTTCTTAGACGCAAAAATATTTTGGATTTTTGAACATTTCACTAAAGCAAGAATATTTTCAAATATGGAACATTTTATAAGATATTCATTTTTGTAAAACTAATCTCCATTTTTTTAGAAACACAAACCTTTTTTAAAAATGCGAACATTTATTTAGAAAGAGAACACATTTTTTGAATGTTAAGAAAATTTTGAAACGGGAATTTTTATTAATTTCGAACATTTTTTAAAACAAGAACAAAATTTTGAAATTCTGACCATTTTTTAATATTTGTTTCCTACGTTACCCATAATATGTGGAAGTACCGACATAATTTCATAGAGGTTTTTTTTATTGTTGTCAATTTTCATTCGTTCAGTACGAAATCGCTTCACACCTCGCGGTACTTACACCTCTCGCCTATCGAAGTTCTATTCAAAACCTCATACGAGAACTTGTATAGAGAAAGATTTCCCGCGGTGTAGTAGTTCTTCCATTCCAACTTAGCTGCCCGTGACAAAAAAATTCTCAATACTTTTGAAAAATTTTACTTCACAAGAAAATAAAAAATAAAGAATAAGTAAAGGAACAGAAACAGAAAGGAAGATAAAAAAAATATAAATAGAACAACCGAAAATGAGAAACGGACCGGCCCATTCTTAGGCGCCCTGTGGGAAGCTTCTGCTATTTAGCGTTTCATGCAAAAAATAAGGTCTTCTCAACTGCGTGGGCAATATTAAGTGGGCTGGCTTCGTTGGGCCAGAACGCGTTTGGCCCAATTATTTTTTAAAGGGAAACATTCAAAACAATTTTAGAAAATGTTTTCTTAGACGCAAAAATTATGTTGGATTTTTGAAAATTTCACTAAAATATGTATATTTAAAAATATGGATCATTTTATAATGTGTTAATTTTTGTAAAAACAATCTCGATTTTTTTTCTGAAAACACAAACATTTTTTAAAATGTGAACGTTTATTTATAAATAAACACATTTTCTGAAATTTGAGAAAACTTTGAAACGGGATTTTCTATAAGTTTTGAACACTTTTCAAAACAGGGTCAATATTTTGAAATTCCGATAGTTTTTTTAATATTTGACAAAAAATTCTAAATATTTTCGTAAATTTTTAATTCAGAAAATAATAAAAAATGAAGAAGATATAAAGAAAAAGGAAATATAAAAGTGAAAGATAAAGGTACAGAAACAATAAATAAATAGAACAACCGAAAATGAGAAACGGGCCGGCCCATTCTCAGGCACCATATGGGATGCTTCTGCTATTTAACGCTCCGTGCAACTAATAAGGTCTTCCCAACTGCCTGTGAATATTAAGTGGGCTGGCTTCGTTGGGCCTGAGTGCGCGTGGCCAAATTTCTTTTTAAATGGGAACATGCAAAACAATTTTAGAAAACGTTTTCTTAGACGCAAAAATTTTTAAAATATGAAACATTTTATAATTTGTTTATTTTTGTAAAAACCATCTCGATTTTTTTGAAAAACACATTCCTTTATAAAAATGCTAACATTTACTTAAAAGAGAAAACATCTTTTGAATGTTGAGAAAATTTTGAAACGGGAATTTTTATAAGTTTTCAACATTAAAAAAAACAGGAACAGTGTTTGAAATTCTGACCATTTTTTAGTATTTGAATAAAAATAAAATTCTAAATATTTTTGTAAACTTTTACTTCACAAAAAAAATTAATAATAAAGAAGAAATAAATTAAAATGAAATATAAAAGAGAAAGAGAAAGGAACAGAAAGAAAAAACAGAAATATGACAACCGAAAATGCGAAACCGGCGGCCCATTCTTAGGCGTCCTGTGGGAAGCTTCTACTATTTAGCGCTCTATGCGACAAATAAGGTCTTCCCAAATACGTGGGCAGTATTAAGTGGGCTGGCTTCGTTGGGCCAGGGAGTGCGTGGCCCAATTAAGGAATTCTGGACAAACTTTTTCATTTTTAGCGGATAGACGCACAAAAATTTAGTACCACCTCGGATAAAAAAATCTTTTTCAATGGTGAACGGATGGAAATTTTGAAGAAACGCACCTTGCTTTATTAGTAGGTATAGATAGACTTGCAAGATAGGATCAAGAACTCACATATATTCATGAAAACATAATTGGTTCAGATCTGAAATCATGGCACTCGGGCCCTAGTGACAAGCATTAAGCATAGCAAAGTCATAGCAACATCAATATCAGAACATAGTGGATACTAGGGATCAAACCCTAACAAAACTAACTCGATTACATGATAAATCTCATCCAACCCATCACCGTCCAGCAAGCCTACGATGGAATTACTCACGCACGGCGGTGAGCATCATGAAATTGGTGATGGAGGAAGGTTGATGATGACGACGGCGACGGATTCCCCTCTCCGGAGCCCCGAACGGACTCCAGATCAGCCCTCCCGAGAGAGATTAGGTCTTGGCGGCGGCTCCGTATCGTAAAACGTGATGAATCCTTCTTTCTAATTTTTTTCTCCCCGAACATGAATATATAGAGTTGGAGTTGAGGTCGGTGGAGTTCCAGGGGGCCCACGAGGCAGAGGGCGCGCCCCCACCCTCGTGGACAGGGTGTGGGCCCCCTGGTATAGATTCTTTCGTCAGTATTTTTTATTAATTCCAAAAATATTGTCCATGAAGTTTCAGGTCATTCCGAGAACTTTTATTTCTGTACAAAAATAACACCATAGCAATTCTGCTGAAAACAGCGTCAGTCCGGGTTAGTTTCATTCAAATCATGCAAGTTAGAGTCCAAAACAAGGGCAAAAGTGTTTGGAAAAGTAGATACGATGGAGACGTATCAACTCCCCCAATCTTAAACATTTGCTTGTCCTCAAGCAATTCAGTTGACAAACTGAAAGTGATAAAGAAAAACTTTTACAAATCCTGTTTGCTCTTGTTGTTGTAAATATGTAAAGCCAACATTCAAGTTTTTAGCAAAGATTATGAACTAACCATATTCACAATAACATTTAGGTCTCATGTTTACTCATATCAATGACATAATCAACTAGCGAGCAATAATAATAAATCTTGGATGACAACACTTTCTCAAAACAATCATAATATGATATAACAAGATGGTATCTCGCTAGCCCTTTCTGAAACCGCAAAACATAAATGCAGAGCACCTCTGAAGATCAAGGACTAACTAAACATTGTAATTCATGGTAAAAGAGATCCAGTCATACTCAATATAAATTAACAGTAATGGATGCAAATGACAGCGGTGCTCTCCAGCTGGTGCTTTTTAATAGGAGGATGATGACTCAACATAAAAGTAAATAGATAGGCCCTCCACAGAGGGAAGCAGGGATTTGTAGAGGTGCCAGAGCTCGAGTTTTGAAATAGAGAATAATAATATTTTGAGTGGCATACTTTCATTGTCAACATAACCACCGAGAGATCTCGATATCTTCCATGCTACACACATTATAGGCGGTTCCCAAGCAGAATGGTAAAGTTTATACTCCCCACCACCAACAAGCATCAATCCATGGCTTGCCCGAAACAACGGGTGCCTCCAACTAACAAAAATCCTGGGGGAGTTTTGTTTGCAATTATTTTGATTTGATTTGAGCATGGGACTGGGCATCCCGGTGACCAGCCATTTTCTCGTGAGTGAGGAGCGGAGTCCACTCCTCTTGAGAATAACCCGCCTAGCATGGGAGATACAGACAGCCCTAGTTGATACATGAGCTATTCGAGCATGCAAAACAGAATTTCATTTGAAGGTTTAGAGTTTGGCACATACAAATTTACTTGGAACGGGAGGTAGATACAGCATATAGGAAGGTATGGTGGACTCATATGGAATAACTTTGGGGTTTATGGAAGTGGATGCACAAGCAGTATTCCCGCTTAGTACAAGTGAAAGCTAGAAAAAGACTAGGAAGCGACCAACTAGAGAGCGACAACAGTCATGAACATGCATTAAAATTAATAAACATTGAGTGCAAGCATGAGTAGGATTAATCCACCATGAACATAAATATCGTGGAGGCTATGTTGATTTTGTTTCAACTACATGCGTGAACATGTGCCAAGTCAAGTCACTCGAATCGTCCAAAGGAGGATACCACCCTATCATACCACATCACAACCATTTTAATAGCATGTTGGCACGCAAGGTAAACCATTATAAACTCCTAGCAAATTAAGCATGGCATAAGCAACTATAATCTCTAATTGTCATTGCAAACATGTTTCATTCATAATAGGCTGAATCAGGAACGATGAACTAATCATATTTACAAAAACAAGAGAGGTCGAGTTCATACCAGCTTCTCTCATCAGTCCATCATATATCGTCATTATTGCCTTTCACTTGCACGACCGAACGGTGTGGATAATAATAATAGTGCACGTGCATTGGACTAAGCTGGAATCTGCAAGCATCTTAATACACAGGAGAAGACAAGATAATATGGGCTCTTGGTTAAATCTACAATAATGCATATGAGAGCCACTCAACATTTTCATTATGGTCTTCTCCTCTCGACCCCCAAATAAAAGAAAGGAAATAAAACTATTTACACGGGAAAGCTCCCAACAAGCAAAAGAAGAACAAGAAATCTTTTTGGGTTTTCTTTTTAATTACTACTACAGGCATGAAAAGGAAACTAGCAAAAAGCTACAACTAATTTTTTTGGTTTTTCTTGAGGTTTTCAAACACACAAGAAGAAAGCGAAAAAAAGGAAATTAAACTAGCATGGATATTACAATGAAAAAGTATGAGCACCGACAACTAGAATGAGTGTGTGAACATGAATGTAATGTCGGTGAGAAATACGTACTCCCCCAAGCTTAGGCTTTTGGCCTAAGTTGGTCTATGCCCAAGGATCAAAGTTGTAGCTGGGGTCGTATTGAGATGCAGCAGCTATTGCCTCATGAGCTGCAGCTTGGAGGCGAGCTGCCTCCGTCCTCCTCTCATACTCGTTCGCCTCCTCCCTGGTTATAATATATCTCCCTTTTGCCTGAAAGTCAAAGAAAGTAGGAGCAGGGAGAGCAACATGGACAGTGCGGCGCCTGTCAAACATTAGTCGGTACTGGAGAGGCTGTTCATTCCTCTCAATAAACTGATGGCGAACCATAGCATTATAATCTAAATAAGCAGGAGGCAATTCCATATCATTTTCATGTATGGGTATCTCAAGAAAATTAGCTACACGGGTTGCATAAATTCCTCCGAACAATTCTCCATTAGTACTGTTATTATGCAACCTACGTGCGACAATGGCCCCCAAGTTGTATTGTTTATCTCCTAATACGGCACTCTTGAGAACGCTAAGGTCAGGAACACACATGTGACATGCCTCGTCCTTGCCGTTAATGCATCTACCTATAAAGAGAGCAAAATAATGTATAGCAGAAAAATGAATGCTCCCTATGGTAGCTTGTGTTATCTCTCTAGATTCCCCCACAGTGATGCTAGAAAGAAAATCTTTAAACTCAGATTTGCGAGGTTCACTAGCACTACCCCATTGCGGAAGTTTACAAGCACTATTAAAATCTTCTAAGTCCATGGTATAACATTTATTATAGAGATCAAATAGGACAGTGTGAGAATTGCGTGAAGATGTAAATTTGAACCTTCTCACAAAGGAATCAGTTAGGTGATAATACTGAGGGCACTTATCTAGCATGAAGCCCTCGAGTTCAGCATTACGCACATATGCATCAAATTCTTAATTCCTGCTCGGACCATGAAATCTTCTGACGGCCATTCACAAGGCCGCACTTGAGCTTCTCTTGGTAGTTCATGGTCCAGCTCACGTATTGGGGCCCTGGGTCCTTGCTTCCTTGAAGAACCACCTTGGTACATTTTCCTAAACATATTTCTTCCTCTGAAAAATTTCTGAAAATTTTAGTAACTCAAAATAAAAGTGAACCAAACTCAACAAAATTGATAGCAACTACTCCCACAAGTGCCTAGAGACTATATCATGCATTAGAACTACTTGGGACCAAATAAATTTAACATGCAAGCTCAAGAATAGGGTCACTTAGGCAGCAAAAATTTGAATGAATAAAGCACTAGAAAAAAATTAATTGGACCATTAGAGGAGTCACATATCAAAGAACGATCCCCCAAAGCAGTTTTGTGAGTGGAGCTTTAAGCAAGGAGATCGAAAATGGCAGCAAGATGAGCTAGAACTCGTGCTTGAGCTGGTTGGTGATTTTTTTGGGAGAAAAAAGGAGTGTGTGGGTGCTGGAATAAGTGGAGGGGGGCCACCAGGGGCCCACGAGGCAGGGGGCGCGCCTAGGGGGTGGGCGCGCCCTGGACCCTCGTGGCCAGGTGCTGGCTCCCCCTGATGTGTTCTCAGTGTCAGATATTCTCAAATATTCTAGAAAAAAATCATATTTCATTTTCGGGGCATTTGGAGAACTTTTATTTTCAGGGTATTTTTTTATTGCATGGATAATTCAGAAAACAGGCAGAAAATACTAATTTTGCTTTATTTAATCTAAATAACAGAAAGTAAAAAGAGGGTACAGAAGGTTGTGCTTTCTAAATTCATCCATCTCATGCTCATCAAAAGGAATCCACTAACAAGGTTGATCAAGTCTTGTTAACAAACTCTTTCTGAATTGCATGAAACCGGAGAATTTTCGAATAGCACTAGGTTACCTCAACGGGGATATGCACATCCCCAACAATAAGAATATCATATTTCTTCTTGACAGTAGGAAGAGGAAATTCAAAACCTGCAATAGTAATTGTTGGAATTTTTCCAATAGAATTGATACTGGGGACTTGAGGTTGTTTCCTCGGAAAGTGTACCGTATGCTCATTACCATTAACATGAAAAGTGACATTGCCTTTGTTGCAATCAATAACAGCCCCTGCAATATTCAAAAAGGGTCTACGAAGGATAATCGACATACTATCGCCTCGGGAATACCAAGAATAACAAAGTTCGTTAAAATAGTAACGTTTGCAACCACAACAGGCACATCCTCACAAATACCGACAGGTATAGCAGTTGATTTATCGTCCATTTGCAAAGATATTTCAATAGGTGTCAACTTATTCAAATCAAGTCTACGATATAAAGAGAGAGGCATAACACTAACACCGGCTCCAAGATCACATAAAGCAGTTTTAACATAGTTTCTTTTAATGGAGCATGGTATAGTTGGTACCCCTGGATCTCCAAGTTTCTTAGGTATTCCACCTTTAAAAGAGTAATTCGCAAGCATGGTGGAAATTTTAGCTTCCGGTATCTTTCTCTTATTTGTAACAATTTCTTTCATATACTTAGCATAAGGATTCATTTTAAGCATATCAGTCAAACGCATACGCAAAAAGATAGGTCTAATCATTTCAGCAAAGCGCTCAAAATCCTCATCATCCTTTTTCTTGGATGGTTTAGGAGGAAAGGGCATGGGTTTCTGAACCCATGGTTCTCTTTCTTTACCGTGCTTCCTAGCAACGAAGTCCCTCTTATCATAACGTTGATTCTTTGATTGTGGGTTATCAAGAACAACAGCAGGTTCAATTTCTACATCATTATTATTGCTAGGTTGAGCATCAACATTAACATCATCATTAACATCATCACTAGGTTCATGTTCATCACCAAATTGTGTTTCAGCATCAGAAATAGAAATATCATTGGGATTCTCAGGTGTGTCAACAACAGGTTCACTAGAAGCATGCAAAGTCCTATCATTTTTCTTTCTCTTCCTCTTAGAAGGACTAGGTGCATCGACATTAGTTCTCTGAGAATCTTGCTCAATTCTCTTGGGATGGCCCTCAGGATACAAAGGTTCCTGAGTCATTTTACCTCCTCTAGTCATAACTCTAACAACATTATCATTTTTCTTATTATTTAATTCATTGAGCAAATCATTCTGAGCTTTAAGCACTTGTTCTACTTGAGTGGTAACCATAGAAGCATGTTTACTAATGAGTTTAAGTTCACCTTTAACTCTAGACATATAATCACTCAAGTGTTCAATCATATAAGCATTACATTTCAATTGTCTACCAACATAAGCATTGAAGTTTTCTTGTTTAACAATAAAATTATCAAACTCATCTAAGCATTGGCTAGTAGACTTATAACGAGGAATATCACCTTCATCAAATCTATAGAGAGAATTTACCTTTACTACCTGTGTCGGGTTATCAAGACCATGTATTTCTTCAATAGGTGGTAAATTCTTAACATCTTCAGCTTTAATACCCTTTTCTTTCATAGATTTCTTTGCCTCTTGCATATCTTCATGACTGAGAAATAGAATACCCCTTTTCTTCGGAGTTGGCTTAGGAGTTGGTTCAAAAAGTGTCCAATTATTTTCATTAGTCAACATATTATTCAATAGCAATTCAGCTTGATCAACTGCTCTTTCCCTGAAAACACAACCAGCACAACTATCCAGGTGGTCTCTAGAAGCATCGGTTAGTGCATTATAAAAGATATCAAGTATTTCATTTTTCTTGAGAGGATGATCAGGCAAAGCATTAAGTAATTGGAGAAGCCTCCCCCAAGCTTGTGGGAGACTCTCTTCTTCAATTTGCACAAAATTATATATTTCCCTTAAAGCATCTTGTTTCTTATGAGCAGGGAAATATTTAGCAGAGAAGTAATAAATCATATCCTGGGGACTACGCACACAACCAGGATCAAGAGAATTAAACCATGTTTTAGCATCACCCTTTAATGAGAATGGAATTAATTTAAGAATATAGTAGTAACGAGTTTTCTCATCATTAGTGAATAGGGTGGCTATATCATTTAATTTAGTAAGGTGTGCCACAACAGTTTCAGATTCATAGCCATAAAAAGGATCAGATTCAACCAAAGTAATTATCTCAAGATCTACAGAGAAATCATAATCCTTATCGGAAATACAGATAGGTGAAGTAGCAAAAGCAGGGTCATATTTCATTTTAGCATTCAAAGATTTTTCTTTCAGCTTAGCTAATAATTTCTTAAGATCATATCTATCATTGCAAGCAAGAAAATCTCTAGCAGTTTCTTCATCCATAACATAACCCTCAGGCACAACAGGCAATTCATATCTAGGGGGAGAATCTTCATCATCACTTTCATCAATATTATCAGTTTCAATAATTTCATTCTCTCTAGCCCTAGCAAGTTGTTCATCAAGAAATTCACCTAGTGGCACAGTAGTATCAAGCATAGAAGTAGTTTCATCATAAGCATCATGCATAGCAGAAGTGGCATCATCAATAACATGCGACATATCAGAATTAATAGCAGAAGCAGGTTTACGTGTCGCAAGTTTACTCAAAACGGAAGGTGAATCAAGTGCAGAGCTAGATGGCAATTCCTTACCTCCCCTCGTAGTTGAGGGATATATTTTGGTTTTCTCTTCTTTCAAGTTCCTCATAGTGATTAGCATATATAAATCCCAAGTGGCTCAAAGAATAGAGCTATGCTCCCCGGCAACGGCGCCAGAAAATAGTCTTGATAACCCACAAGTATAGGGGATCGCAACAGTTTTCGAGGGTAGAGTATTCAACCCAAATTTATTGATTCGACACAAGGGGAGCCAAAGAATATTCTCAAGTATTAGCAGTTGAGTTGTCAATTCAACCACACCTGGAAAACTTAATATCTGCAGCAAAGTATTTAGTAGCAAAGTAGTATGGAAGTAACGGTAACGGTGGCAAAAGTAATAGTAGCAGCTTTGTAGTAATTGTAACACTGGCAACGGAAAAGTAACTAAGCAAAGGGCAATATGTGAAAAGCTCGTAGGCGTTGGATTCCTCATATAATAATTATAACATAGGGTGACACAGAACTAGCTCCAGTTCATCAATGTAATGTAGGCATGTATTCCGAATATAGTCATACGTGCTTATGGAAAAGAACTTGCATGACATCTTTTGTCCTACCCTCCCGTGGCAGCGGGGTCCTATTGGAAACTAAGGGATATTAAGGCCTCCTTTTAATAGAGTACCGGACCTAAGCATTAACACTTAGTGAATACATGAACTCCTCAAACTACGGTCATCACCGGTAAGTATCCCAATTATTGTCACTTCGGGGTTAACGGATCATAACACATAATAGGTGACTATAGACTTGCAAGATAGGATCAAGAACTCACATATATTCATGAAAACATAATTGGTTCAGATCTGAAATCATGGCACTCGGGCCCTAGTGACAAGCATTAATCATAGCATAGTCATAGCAACATCAATCTCAGAACATAGTGGATACTAGGGATCAAACCCTAACAAAACTAACTCGATTGCATGGTAAATCTCATCCAACCCATCACCGTCCAGCAAGCCTACGATGGAATTACTCACGGACGGCGGTGAGCATCATGAAATTGGTGATGGAGGAAGGTTGAAGATGACGACGGCGATGGATTCCCCTCTCCGGAGCCCTGAACGGACTCCAGATCAGCCCTCCCGAGAGAGATTAGGGCTTGGCGGCGGCTCCGTATCGTAAAATGCGATGAATCCTTCTCTCTAATTTTTTCTCCCCGAACGTGAATATATAGAGTTGGAGTTGAGGTCGGTGGAGTTCCAGGGGGACCACGAGGCAGGGGGCGCGCCCCCCACCCTCGTGGACAGGGTGTTGGCCCCTGGTCTTGATTCTTTCGCCAGTATTTTTTATTAATTCCAAAAATATTCTCCGGGAAGTTTCAGGTCATTCCGAGAACTTTCATTTCTTTACAAAAATAACACCATGGCAATTCTGCTGAAAACAGCATCAGTCTGGGTTAGTTCCATTCAAATCATGCAAGTTAGAATCCAAAACAAGGGCAAAAGTGTTTGCAGAAGTAGATACGATGGGGATGTATCACATACCTAGTTCAATCTCGTTACCGGCAAGTCTCTTTACTCGTTCCGTAATGCATCATCCCATAACTAACTCATTAGTAACATTTCTTGCAAGGCTTATAGTGATGATCATTACCGAGTGGGCCCAGAGATACCTCTCCGATACACGGAGTGACAAATCCTAATCTCGATCTATGCCAAATCAACAAACACCATCGGAGACACCTGTAGAGCATATTTATAATCACCCAGTTACGTTGTGACGTTTGATAGCACACAAGGTGTTCCTTCGGTATTCGGGAGTTGCATAATCTCATAGTCAGAGGAACATGTACAAGTCACGATGAAAGCATTAGCAATAAAACTATACGATCATTATGCTAAGCTAACGGATGGGTCTTGTCCATCACATCATTCTCTAATGATGTGATCTCGTTCATCAAATGACAACACATGTCTATGGTCAGGAAACTTAACCATCTTTGATTAACGACCTAGTCTAGTAGAGGCATACTAGGGACACTTTGTTTTGTCTAAGTATTCACACATGTATCAAGTTTCCAGTTAATACAATTCTAGCATGAATAATAAACATTTATCATGATATAAGGAAACATAAATAACAACTTTATTATTGCCTCTAGGGCATATTTCCTACAGAACTTGCCTTCAATGACGATGTAGTATCCGGCTTATGTCTTCGGCTTTGCAAGGCGGGTTCTTCACCATAATCCGGATTGATGACAGTCCGGCCTTGACCTCCATGTTCTACCTTTACGATTCCTTCCTGTTGTCGCATCAGTTTTCACGTGTTGAATGAATGTGAACGGTTCATATTTTTTGCAAATAACCCCCTTATCACATGCGGGCGGCATCTATATAAGGAGGTTAGATCCCCCAAGTGCCATCCCACATTGTGCAAACAACATCAGAGCAAACCACGAAAAACTTCAAAGCATGGCGAGCTCCCCTAGCTCTTCCACGCGCCCACATGGCCCTCAAGAGGGTGATTGGCGGAGTTGCTCAGTGTCTCACCTCCAGCTGAAATCGGCTTTAGACGCAGGGGTATCCAGGGACGAAGCTAGAAAAAATCGTCACTGGTGTTAGCCACTACCCACTACTGGATTTGTGAATTGTGGCAGGAAATATAAATAACTTTCGAAAGGCAATACAAAGAATGAAAATATGCAATTAGCAAACAATATAATAGTTGTTTATTTAAAGGCTTGCATATCAAGTGAAGTCAAGAAACCACTTACAAATTCAAAAGAAGAAGAAACAAAAAAGACGACTTTAGAGCTTCATTTGCAACTTTGAGTAAAAGATCAACAAACAAAACATATTACACTGACAGCAATGGTACATAACTAATAATACTAAGAATAAATATCATCAAGCGATACTTAAAGTGACTCGAGATTCACATTTTATTACTTCCCTTCATGGCCTTTCACCTTCTTAAAGAGATCAATCATGTCATCATTCGTAATGGTAGAAAATATATTTTTTCCTGCATAGCAAATCAGTCAATCACTCAAAAACTGCTCACTCACTTTGTTATGCAGAACATTGTTGCCAATATTAATTCTTGCAAATCATCGACAATCAACAAAATTAGAACCAAATTTAGAAGTCGGTGCACCAAATGAAAGAAAAAAGATTCTTCTTGGCGTCCAGCAACAATATAGCAAGCTCACCAATACATACCAAATTGGAAAATCTTTGATTTGTCCGCACATTATCAATGTAAATGTGAAGTTCATGACCAAGATCCATCAAATTTATTGAATCGAAATCATCATGTGATATAGTTCATTTCAACAAAAAAATATGCATAATTCCTAGATTAATCAAGGATAAATTCAAATTAGGCAAGGTGAGAAATTTTTGTATAGCGGTCACATATATCCGTACAGCCATGGTGTACCTTGCAGGAGACCTCGACTAAGGAACTTGCTTCGCCAGACTGTTAGATTAAAATTGTGTCGTTACCGCTGCGGCCGGCCGGCTGTCCGGCATCAAAACAAATTGTTTTCGCTTCCTAGTTACTTATATCACGGCCCAAGCAGCTATCAGATTAACGTGTTGTGGGCTTTGCGTCAGCCTTTTTGTTTGCACGACTGTAATTGGGCTAGCACTTTGGGCTTGTGGTGCAGCTTCCTGTCGGCTGGGCTGGTGTCAATCGATTTTTCTGGCTGGGGTCAAAGACAAAATTTGTTAAGCATGCTAATTGGAACGCTGAACTCCACTGGTGTCAACTGACACCAGTGGTCGTACGTGAGCTCCGTCCCGGGTATCTTCCTCTCGTGGATCTGGTCCCCGTGCGAGCGGGATTAGCCTCGATTGGCAATGATGTGCTAGCAGAGAATTTCCCCAACCCCAACAAGGAGGAGAGGGTGTGCTTTGTCTCTTTTCTCCTGCGAGGCTTAGGATTCCCGATCCACCCCTTTCTCAGAGGTCTACTGGAGTTCTACGGGATCCAACTGCACAACCTCACGCCAGGTTCTATTCTGCACATCTCGGGTTTTGTCACTCTCTGCGAACTGTTTTTAGGCTGCGAGACTCATTTTGAACTATGGAGAAAGTTCTTTTGCCTCGTCCCCCGTTATCGAGGGGGTTCCATATTTGAGGTGGGTGGCGCCAAAGTATGGCGCATAGCCGAATGAGGTTACCCTGTTGGAACTCCGAAGAATGGTCTTCGGAATGGTTTTATATTGAAGACGTTCCCCTTCTGGACCCAGTTCGGCGTGGTCTCGCCGAATTCTCCAGTGTTCCTTTGAAGAAACGCCTTAATTGGCGCCCCCGGAGTCCCAAGGAAGAAGACAGTGCGGAAGTGAAGAGGTTGATCATCAAGGTCAGATTACTTGCTCATTCCGAGCCCTCGATAATCGAAGTCATGGCCATCGCAATAAAGCAATGTATTCAGCCCCTTCAGTCCAGAGTGACCCCTTTATGGCGTTACAACGGAGGGGATGACACATCTCGTTACAGATGCAAGGGCCCAGATACCCCAGCCGTACTGGCCATGATCCTGGCCGATCTTTATAAGGGGGAGAAAGAAGACTTCCTCCGTTTAAATTTCCGGGAAGGCTTTTCCATGTACAACCCCATCGAATGGGTAAGTTTTTGTTTATCAGCACTGTTCTACCTCGTTATCGAGGCATGCTAATCCAATTTATTATCTTAAAGCAGTCATGGAGGAAGGTGGTCGAGAACATTCATTGCCCCTCCCCACAGCCACAGGATTATGCTCGCAACAAAGACCCCGGCTTCTGCGAGGATCCGGATATATACATAGGGTTTGATGATGGAGTATTTTATCAAGTGAGCCTTGACGGCTTGGAAGTGGCTATAACGGTCGACTACCCCCGCCTTTACCCTTTCTCCATTGTAAGTACTCGGAAAGCTTCCTCAAAAAAGGAGCCCTTAATTAGTTGCACCTTATCTATCACACTGAATCTGTATTTCATAGGATCGGCGCTCAGCAAGCCACACTCCATGGAGAGCGGCCTCTAAGAAGGCAGACTCTACGCAGAGCGATCGTTCAAAACGAAAGGACACCGGGAGCACTGTCGAGCCCCCTCCTTCTTCAAAGAGGCATGTCCTTTGATATGTGCCTAAGCATGAGATCAGATTGTTAAATTTCTCCTCTACCTTATTTCAGGAGGAGCACACGGCAAACCGTGGGAAAACGCCTTGCTAGCCGAGTAGCAGCTAATCCGGCCCCGGGCTCGTCAACGAGAGCTGATACAGTGCCAGATCCGCCCCCTCACGAGGATTCGGATGACGTATCCGTCACAAATTCCGAGATGGAGAGCGTGATGAATCATCGTCGACTGAACAAGAATTTACCGCCCTCAGCTCCGTGGATGCATATATTCGAGCCGCCCGGGACGTACTTGCTGGAGTTACTCAACTGTTTTCAAAGGATATGCAGGTAATAGCTCATGCGATTTTAATAGATATATGCCAGTAGCCCCCGAGACTTGAAGCAGTTAGGCCAACCGATTTAAGGATCGTTATGACCGCAGGTTCTCAGAGAGAAGAACAACGCGCTGTCCTAGGAGCTGAAAACAAGCCAGATGAAGTTGAATGCCGTCACCACAGAGCTTGCGGAGATGAAGAAAGCCACAATGAACACTGATCAAAAGAACAAACTCGAGGAGGAAAAGGATAAACAAGCCGAAGAGATAAAGAGCTTAAAGGCTTAGTTATCTGACACGCAAAAAGAGAATAGAAAGTTGAAAGGCAGTATATTCGGTATGACCTTTTGAACCCTCCAAAGGACGCATAGCATCCCGTAATTCGAATTGTCATAATTCTATTGTTGCAGGTCTGCTAACCGGGCGTCCGGAAGAGGAGTTATCCAGGTTCCCCGGCAACGTGCTAAAAGAGTTGTCTGTAGTGCATGAGCGGGCCCGGAAAGCCATGAGGAGTATGGTCAAAGCCTTATGGGCATCCGATGCCCCTCCAGAAAGTATGGAGGGGTTGGCGAACCTGTTCAAAGGTGCCCGGCGCCGTTTTGAGCTATGGAAGGCCTCAGCATGTCGGGAAGGTGCACGGGAGACGTGGGCGATGGTGAAAACACGCTATACCAAGCTCGATCCAAACCATATGGCCTGAGTCGGACCTCAAGGACCAGACCGGAATGAGCTTCCCGTGAACTTGGTGTATGACCAAGTGATTATCATTGCGAAATATACACAAGAAGACTATAGTTTAGATAGTCTTATAGATGGCATAGATAAAGAGTAGGCGTTCGATTCGATGTATCACTGTACTTTATCATCGAACTTATCTCCGACCAAATTCGATGAAATTTGCCATCGCAGACCTTCGACTTCAACCTCCGAACTAAGAAGTTGGAGTGTTTCCGGATACCATGTTGGAATGTGATAAACATTCATTACGTCCGGAAACCAGGCAATCCGGTCATAGTGCTTAAACAGACAAAATTTGTTCGGGGAGTTATGTTATATTACTGTTTAACGTAAGAAACATCTTCCAGGGAGAATAGTTCCGTTAAGGATTCCTTTCCCTGGGTCAGCATGCTTAATTATGCATGCCTAGGCTTTGATTCGAACTATAGGATTACGGGCAGCCTATCCCCTAGTTGCTAGAGTAAATGTGCAAAATCTGTCGTTGTGTGCCGACCAATTATTCCCTTAAGAACGCTAGCTTTCAGCTTTACCCGTGTGAGGTACAGATCCTAACTACCCGGTTGTAACAATCGCAGAGGTACTCTCTTTACACCCTAGCTAAACAATCGGGAATGTAGGGTGCAAACACAGGAGCAAGGCAACCCAGTTTGGCAAAAAATTAAGTCATAGAGGTGCATATAATGGCAAAAGATGTATAGAACGAACGACATAAACAATGCAAAGCAACAAGCTTATAGTGATAAGCTGCATCAAAGAAGCCCCTAGTTATAGTGGGGTGTATACATTTAAGGATGTGTACACCTAACAGTTCGGTAGATCCGAACATACCCTGGGAAAAGAAGGGAAAAATAAAAAAAGGAGAAAAAAGAAACCTCGTCAGAGAATAAAAAAGGATGCGACCGAACTATCCATAGAATCGTCGAAGCCGAGCAATGTTCCATGGGTTCGGCTCAAGGCGATTGTCTGATGCATTGTGAAGGCGATAGGCTCCTCCTGTGAGAACATCATCTATGATGAAGGGGCCCTCCCATCTTGGTTTGAGCTTACCCTTCTTCTTCTCTGGGAGGCGTAAGACGAGTTCGCCAACGTTATAAGTCTTGGCCCACACTTCTCTGCTCTGGTATCGCCTAGCCTGTTGTTGATAAAATGCGGAACGGGCTCGTGCAACATCACGCTCCTCTTCAAGGCCGTCTAGGTCGTCTTGCCGATCGAGCTGGGCTTCTCGCTCTTCGTACATGCGCACTCGAGGTGAGTCATGAATAATGTCGCAGGGCAAGATAGCTTCTGCGCCGTACACCATGAAGAAGGATGTGTATCCGGTCGTTTGATTAGGCGTAGTCCGCAACTCCCAGAGTACGAAATCTAGTTCCTTAACCCAGTGCTTATCTGACTCCCGTAGGGAGCGCACCAATCTGGGTTTAATGCCGCTCATTATTACGCCATTGGCCCGTTCGACTTGACCGTTAGTTTGAGGGTGATAGACGGATGCATAGTCGAGTTTAATGCCCAAGTTGGCACACCATTTTTTTTCACCTCATCGGCCGTGAAATTGGAGCCATTATCAGTGATGATGCTGCGCGGGATACCATAGCAGTGTACCACGCCGGATATAAAGTCAATCACTAGTCCTGCTTCAGCCGTTTTGACTGGTTTGGCCTCGATCCACTTAGTGAATTTGTCCACCATAACCAGTAAATATTTCTTTTTGTGGCTTCCCCCTTTAAGGGGTCCGACCATATCGAGCCCCCAGACCGCAAAGGGCCAAGTGATGGGGATTGTTTTTAAGGCAGTGGGAGGCATATGACTTTGATTGGCGAAAAGCTGACATCCCACACAACGCTGGACAAGTGCTTGTGCGTCTGCTCGGGCCGTTGGCCAGAAAACCTGTTCGGAAGGCCTTGCTTACGAGGGCCCGAGCTGCGGCGTGATGGCCGCCCAGACCAGCATGTATTTCGGCCAAGAGTTGCCGTCCCTCCTCTTCGGAGATGCACCATTGGAGGACTCCAGTAGTGCTTTTCTTGTATAGTTCACCTTCATGAACTTTATAGGCTTTAGAACGTCGAACTATGTGACGTGCCTCAATTTGATCATCAGGAAGCTCCTACCTATTAAGGTAGGCCAAGAAGCGTTCGGTCCATGGAGCAATAACGGCCAGGATTTCATGAGCAGAGGGCGTTATTTCGGTATCCGAGCCCCTGATGATATCTATATTTTCTTCGGCTGCTGGGGGTGTTACCAGGTCCGGACTGGTGTTTCCGCTCTCATCCTGCCATACCACAGATGGCTTGAAGAGCCTTTCCACAAAGATATTAGGCGGGACGGGGTCGCACTTGGTGCCCATTCGAGCAAGGATGTCCGCTGCCTGGTTACTGTCTCGAGCGACATGATGAAACTCAAGCCCTTTGAACCGAGTCAATATTTTTAATACGGCATTTCGATATGTCGCCATTTTTGGATCTTTTGCATCGGACTCTCCATTTATCTGGGATATTGCAAGGTTTGAATCGCCACACACCTCTAGGCATCGTATGCCCATGGAGACAGCCATTAGGAGACCATGTAGAAGTGCCTCGTATTCGGCTGCGTTATTGGAGTCCGTATACATGATTTGCAGCATGTAGAGGACTGTGTCCCCCGTAGGAGATGTTAAGATGACACCAGCCCCCAGTCCGGCTAGCATTTTAGAGCCGTCGAAGTACATGATCCAGTTGGAATATGAACTGTACTCTTTGGGGAGCTCGGCTTGCGTCCACTCGCCGACGTAGTCGGTCAGCACCTAAGATTTAATAGCTCAGCGCAGCTTGTATGTTATTTCAAATGGTAAGAGCTCAATGGCCCATTTAGCTATGCGGCCGATGGTGTCCCTGTTATTTATAATGTCATTGAGTGGTACTTCGGATGCCACCGTGATCGGACACTCTTTTGGTAGTGAGGGTATCGGGATTTGCATGGTGTGAGGACCTCCGATACGTAGTACACTGGTTTCTGGATGGGGAATTTATGTCCCTCTTCCCCTCGCTCCACGACGAGTACGGCGCTCACTACCTGGTGAGTTGCGGATATATAAAGCAACATAGGCTCACCAACACTTGGGGCGGCTAGGATTGGGTTGCCTGCTAATAAGGTTTTTATTTCTTCCAATCCGGTTGTATCCGCATCCGTCCACTCGAAGCTATCGGTGCGTCTAAGCAGTCCGTAAAGTGGTAATGCTTTTTCTCCTAATCTGGAGATGAAGCGGCTCAAAGCTGCCACGCACCCCACTAGTTTTTGTACCTGCTTTAAGTCTGTTGGTACGGCCAGTTGCGACAGGGCTTGGATTTTGGCTGGGTTTGCCTCAATTCCTCTATTGGAGACGATGAACCCCAGTAGCTTTCCGACTGGGACGCCGAAAACGCATTTTTCCAGATTGAGCCGCATGTCGTATGTTCGGAGGTTGTCAAATGTGAGGCGGAGATCATCCACCAATGATTCGACGTGTTTAGTCTTGATGACCACGTCGTCCACATATGCTTCAACCGTCTTGCCGATTTGTTTTTCCAAGCATGTTTCAATCATGTGTTGGTAAGTGGCACCAGCGTTTTTGAGCCCAAAAGGCATGGTGTTGAAACAGAAAGGCCCGTACGGGGTGATGAACGCCTGATGTCTACTACGCAACTTTATTCTTGTAGACACGTGTTGGGCCTCCAAGCGTAGAGTTTTGTAGGACAGAAGCAATTTTCCCTCAAGTGGATGACCTAAGGTTTATCAATCCATGAGAGGTGTAGGATGAAGATGGTCTCTCTCAAACGACCCTGCAACCAAATACAAGAAATCTCTTGTGTCCCCAACACACCTAATACAATGGCAAATATTATAGGTGCACTAGTTCGGCGAAGAGATGATGATAAAAGTGTAATATTGATGGTAGAAATATATTTTAATAATCTGAATAAATAAAAACAGCAAGTTAGCAAATACTAACAGGCACAAAAACGGTATTGCAATGCTTAAAAACAAGGCCTAGGGTCCGTACTTTCACTAGTGCAATCTCTCAACAGTGCTAATATAATTGGATCATATAACCATCCCTCAACATGCAAAGAAGAATCACTCCAAACTTCCTATCTAGCGGAGAACATAAGACGAAATTTTTTGTAGGTTACGAAACCACCTCAAAGCTATTCTTTCCGATCAATCTATCCTAGAGTTCGTAATAAAATAACACGAAGCTATTCTTTCCGATCGATCTAACCAAGAGTTCGTACTAAAATAACACCAAAGCAAATTCAGATTCATAATATTCAATCCAACACAAAGAATATCAAAGAGTGCCCCAAGATTTCTACCGGAGAAACAAAGACAAGAACGTGCATCAACCCCAATGCATAGATTACCCCAATGTCACCTCAGGAATCCGCGAGTTGAGTGCCAAAACATATATCAAGTGAATCAATACGATACCCCATTGTCACCACGAGTTTTCAATTGCAAGACATATATCAAGTGTTCTCAAATCCATAAAAGTATTCAATTCGATAACAACGAAATCTCAAAGGGAAAAATTCAATTCATCACAACAAGATAGAGAGGGGGAAACACCATATGATCCGACTATATTAACAAAGCCCGCGATACATCAAGATCGTGACATCTCATATATATATATATATTAAACACATAGCTACTAGTACAAACCCTCAGCCCCGAGAGTGGACTACTCCCTCCTCATCGTGTTGGCCGCCGGGATGATGAAGATGGCCATCGGAGATGATTCCCCTCTCCGGCAGGGTGCCGGAAAGGGTCTAGATTGGTTTTCGGTGGCTATAGAGCCTTGCAGCGGCGGAACTTCTGATCTAGGTTAACCCCGAAGTGTTTTGGAATATTTGGGAACTTATAGGGCAAATAGGGGGTGCGAGAGGCCACCGAGGTGGGCACAACCCACCTGGGCGCGCCTAGACCCCCAGGCACGCCCTGGTTGGTTGTGCAACCCTCGGGGCACCCCCAGGTGCTGCTCTGGCCCATCCTGGGTGCTCTGGTCCATAAAAATTCTCCAAAAAGTTTCACGGTGTTTGGACTCCGTTTGATATAGATTTTCTGCGATGTAAAAAACAAGCAAAAAACAGCAACTGGCACTGGGCACTGGGTCAATAGGTTAGTCCCAAAAAATGATATAAAGTTGCTATAAAATGATTGTAAAACATCCAAGAATGATAATAAAATGGCATGAATACTTCATAAATTATAGATACGTTGGAGACGTATCAACGCCGTTGCAGCCTGGTCGGTCTCCTTCATTTTAATCTGACGTTATCCGGAGTAGGCGTCAAGGAAGCACAACGAATCGTGTCCTGCGGTCGCATCGATAATCTGGTCAATGCGGGGCAACGGGAAGGGGTCTTTAGGGCAAGCCTTATTAAGGTCCTTGAAATCGACGCAAAGGCGCCAAGATTTATCCTTCTTTGGCACCATGACCAAGTTGGCTAGCCAATCCAGGTGTTTGATTTCTCTTATGAACCCGGCCTCGAGTAGTTTGGCTAGCTCCTCCCCCATAGCTTGTCGTTTGGGTTTGGAAAATCGTTGCAGCGTTTGCTTGACTGGCTTGAACCCCTTGATTCTGTTGAGGCTGTGTTCGGTCAGTCCGCGTGGGATCCCGGGCATGTCCGAAGGGTGCCAGGCGAAGATATCCCAATTGTCGCGTAGGAACGCGCGTACGGCGGCGTCTACCATCGGATCCAGCTGTGCTCCAATGGATGCTGTTTTATTAGGATCCGTCGGATGTACTTGAAATTTAACTATTTCATCAGCTGGCTTGAAAGAGGTGGATTTAGGTCTCTTGTCAAGAATCACATCATCTTTGTCCACCGTGGATCGCAGGGTGGTTAGTTCTTCGGCCGCAAGGGCTTTGGATAGTGCCTCGAGGGCCAAGGATGCGGTTTTGTTTTCGGCGTGGAGTGCTTTATCGGGATCGCTCGTAACTGTGATTATTCCGTTGGGCCCTGGCATTTTAAGCTTCATGTACCCGCAATGGGGTATGGCTTGGAAGCGTGAGACAGTGTCCTGCCCCAAAAGGGCGTGATATCCGCTATTGAAGGGAGCCACGTGGAAGAGCAATTCTTCGGACCTATAGTTCTCAGGCGTGTCGAATACTACATCCAGCTTTATTTTCCTCGAAAATCGTGCTTCACGACTGGGGATGATGCCTCGAAAGGTGCTATTGCTTTGCTCAATGCGTGTTCTATCAATATGCATTTTGTCGAGCGTGTCCTTGTAGATGAGGTTAAGCCCACTGCCACCGTCCATGAGCACTTTGTGAAAGTGCGTTAAGTCGACTAGAGGGGGGGTGAATAGGCATTTTTCATGAATTCTTCACTGAGGAATTTCAGGGTGAGGAAATTCCTAAGCGAAGAACTACTTGCAGCGGAATAAGTACTCAGATGCATACATGACATAACATAAACATGGACATCATGATGAAATGAAAACAGACACAGAGTACGGGAAGCGTAAGCACATGATAACACAGGATGAAGACAAACAGACTGAAGAAATTGAACCGAGGAAATAGAGAAAGTCTTCAGTCAAAGTCTTCAAACAGATATGAACAAGCACACAACACAATAATGAGGAAATGGAAGAGTTGAGGAAATAGAACCATTAGGCTTGGTGAACACAATGGTTTGGTAGACCAGTTCCAACTGCTGTGACAGTTGTATGTCCGGTTGGAGCGGCTAGGTATTTAAACCTGAGGACACACAGTCCCGGACACACAGTCCACACTGTATTCTCCTTGAGCTAAGGTCACACAGACCTCGCCCAATCAATCGTGGTAAGTCTTCAGGTGACTTCCAAACCTTCACAAACTCGGTCACTCGGCGATCCACAATTTTCTCTTGGATGCTCTAGACCATGACGCCTAACCGTCTAGAAGATGCACAGTCTTCAAAGGTAACAAGCGTCGGATCCATGCAGGATCAATCTCTTCAGTGATGCTCAATCACTTTGGGTTTGTAGGTGTTTGGGTTTGGGATTTTCCTCACTTGATGATTTTCGCTCAAAGTCCTCGGAGGATGGGATGCTCTCAAATGGCAATTGTCAGTTTCTCTCGAAGCAGCCAACCAGCTAGTGGTTGTAGGGGGCGGCTATTTATAGCCTAGGGAGCAGCCCGACATGATAAGACATAAATGCCCTTCAATGATATGACCATTAGATGGGTATGTATTTTGTGACAGCTGGCTCGTAGCTCAGCAACAGTCGGAAATTTGAGGCTCAAATTTCTGAGGGCTATCATGTTCCTCACTTGTAGGCAATCCGCACTGGCGAATTCCTAACTCCTCAGTCAGAACAAATTCCTCAGAGACCACAAGAACTTCGTCTATGTCACTGAAGAAATTGACTGAGCTGTAAGAGATTTCCAATGGCTTCACTCGAAGGGATTGATAGGTGTAGGATTTTGAGATGAGCATCACTTGGAAAATTTTCCTTAGTATTTCCTCGACCCATTTAACAGTACGGTGTTTCCTATGACTCAAGAAAGAGAAAATGAAACTATGAAAACAAAAGTCTTCATGCTTCATGTTTCTCGAATGAATACCAAGTCTTCAAGGTCACACCAATTTCTTCACTTTCAAAGTCATCAGAAATCCGAAGTCTTCAGTCAAAGACATTCATTTTTAGGGGTCGACTTTCTCTGTAAATATCAAACTCCTCATAGACTTATAGACCTGTGTACACTCACAAACACATCAGTCTCTTAACCTATAAGTCTTCAATACACCAAAATCACTAAGGGGCACTAGATGCACTTACAATCTCCCCCTTTTTGGTGATTGATGACAATATAGGTTAAGTTTTCAACAGGGATAAACATATGAAGTGTAAATACTGATATTGAGGAATTTGATTGCAAGATATAGAACAGCTCCCCCTGAAGATGTGCATAGTGAGCAATTTGCTTTTGAAGCAATGTACACATGGAGAGTAGAATCATGGAGATCTCCCCCTATATCTTGTAATTCATACATGCATTTAACATATAATATGAAGAATTTGAATTGCATGATGAAATATGGTGACTGATGTAGATCAGCATGCGTGCATTAACATTAATGAGGAATAAGCATGCAGAAAAACACAGCAAAAGTATCAGACCACCATAGGGTTTAAGTTTACAACTCGATCCAGCAAAGTCTTCAAAAGAACGAGAGTTGTAACTTAGCAAAAAAACACCCATATAGGTAGACCCGCTTGAAGACTAACTCAAATTTCTCCCCCTTTGTCATCGAATGACCAAAAGGATCGAAAATGAGGACTAACGCCCCTGAAGAATATCATGATGATGAAGGAGCGCCATCGTTGTTGGGGTCGGTTGTTGTAGTAGGGCCTGCCGCAGTGTCGTCCAAATCATCATGCTCGTTCGTGTCGTGTGATGAAGAATATGAGCTGGCCACCAAGGAGGGAACTTTGACTTTCTTGTATTTCTTCGCTGGTGGCTGAGACCAGTCAAAGTCCTGCTTGAGACCCATTTGCTTCAGATCTTCTTAACCATACAGATGTGACAGAACAGCCCAGGTGCGACCGAAGACTTCATGGAGGTAGTAATGGTTTTTCTTCACTGCATTGTGTGTAGCAGTCATGTTGTGCAGAATAGAACCAAACTGACGCTTAACCCATTTGTGGTTGCGATCGACCTTCTGGTGAAGACTGAGGAGAAGCTCACGATCAGTCATCACTCTTGGAGCTGTGCCTTGAGGATTTTGCTTTGAAGCATTTGCGGCAGAGTCATGAGTGGCAGAGTCATCATTGGTGGAGTAAGATGCAGCTTTGCGAAACTGACCATCCACTGGACGAATGCCTTCATCAATAACAGCAGCGGCCTTGCCCTTTTCATCAGCTGAGGAAAATGTCCGTTTGAGGACTTCAATGGGGGGCAAGTATCTGAGATGATTCTGAAAGTCAACCTTGTAGTTGAGTGAAGACCTTGTTCTGAGGAATCTCATAATCCAAGGAGCATAAGGCTTCAACTCAAACGGAGAGAGTGCAACATTTGCTAGAGTCCTCATGAAGAAATCATGGTAGTTGATAGGGATGTCATGCATGATATTGAATAGCAGATTCTTCATGATGCCAACGACTTCTTCATCATTCGAGTCGTGGCCTTTGATTGGACTCAATGTCTTCGTCAGAATGCGATAGACAGTTCTAGGCACATACAACAATTCCTTCACGAGGAATTTGGTCCTTGGGGCTTGACCGGGCTTCAGCGGCTTCATCAACACTTGCATGTAGTGAGCAGTAAGTTCAGGTTCATGGTACAGGCAACGAGCTCCTTCAAGGGGAGGACTGACAGGCAGGGCATGAAGCAATTCAGAGGCTGGTGCTTTGAAGTGAGTATTCTCTGTCATCCAGTCCAATACCCAAGAGTTCACATTAGAAGCATCTCCTGTGATGTGCAGCCTTGCATAGAACTGAAGAATTAGCTCTTCATTCCAATCAACAATATAAGTGCAAAAGTTGAGCAGTCCAGCATCATGAAGAACACTGAGGACTGGCGTGAAGCAAGACAGTGATTCCATGTCCACGTGAGGAATATGCTCATGGTCGAAGACTTTGTCTTTGTTGAAAAGCAGTGAAGAATAGAAGTTGGCTTGGCTGGCAGTCCAGAAACGCTTCCTTCTAAGACGGGCAGAGTCATAGGGGTTGTAGTCCGTGAAGAATACTTGCTCGTGGAAGAAGTCATCGGCCTTGAAGTGTTGCTTCTTTGAGAAGGGATCCTTTGGCTTGGGCCGAGGAGTGTCAGTCAATTGCATCACAACCTCAGGAATCGCAATCTCAGGATCCACAGGCTGAGGAATTTCAGTTTCTTCAGTGGCAGCCAGGGTCTTCAGTTCTTCATTAACATTAACATCAGCACTAGTGGCTGGAATCTCTTCATGAACAGACGGAGTGGGGTGAGGTTCTTCAGAGCCCATTTGAACTTCAGTATTCACTGGGGACTGAGGAATTTGTTGCAGAGGAGTGAAAAAAGGAGAATTGGAGTGCTGACTTTCCCAAAAGTCATCGTTCATCACAGGCATTGTGCACCCAATGTCCACATCCTCATCTTCTTCACTCATTTCTTCAACGCCGGCCTTTTCAGCAGTGAACAGAGGCATGGGCGATGAGACAATTGGGGCTGAAGGGATTGCATCCGCTTCAATTTCTTCATCCAACTGCTCTGAGGAAGCAACAGAAGGAATATCTTCATCGGATCCGCTTGGGATCACATATTCTTCATCAAAAGGAACAAGTTCCTTTGATGGCATGCTTGAGACTGGAACAGCATCAATCAGATTCTCAAAAGAGCTGGTCAATTTCTTCATCTTCTTCGGAGCTGAAGATTCTGATGAAGTTGATGCTTTCCTTTTCTTCACAGCTGCACGCTCCGCAGCCTTGGTCTTCTTCACATCTGATGCAGAAGGAAGAATTGGACTTGGTGTAGGTGCAGGAGGAGCAGAGGAAATTGGTTCAGTTTCTTCAGGCACAACTGATGCAGTTGCCCTGGCATTGCCAGTTTCATCAGCGGTGCTGGCATGTTCTTCTGTAGGCTGAGCAGATGCCTCAGCCTGAGGAATTTCTTGTTGCGTTGGGGCTGCAACATTGGTAGTGAATTTGTCAGTTAACTTCACAAATCTGACTTTGGCTCCAAGCCAGTCAGCATAGTAGCGATCGAATTCATCACTCAGATTCTTGATCTCTGATGATTTCATCAAGTTCTTCATCATCAGCTTCGTCATTGTCAGACGGTACTTGGAAGGCGACCTGCTTCTTGTGAGGACTTGGTCGAGAACCTCGTCTAGCAGTGGCCTTAGTCTTCAGTAGTGTGGGGCCTGTTGAGGAATTTGGAGGAGCTGAAGAACTAGCAGAGGCTCCTGAGGCAATAGAGATGCCTATTGTCCTTTGGCACGAGGTGAGATGCGCAGGTGCTGAGGATTTGGACGGAGGAGCTGAGGACTTTGGAGGAGCTGGAGCAGCTTGAGGAATTTGCCATGAGGGCTTTGCTGAGGAGCTGGGCCGTGAGGGCATTGAGATGAGCTTGGCTGTGAGGATTTTGATGCAGAAGCCATGGGCTTGTGTGCAGGCTTCTTAGGCTTTCTTGCAGAGGCCTCAACAGCAGAATCTTCATTGAATTTCTTCACTGCTTCTTTTGCCACTTTGGCCAGCTTAGCTTGACGCTTAGCCCACTCCTTGGGAAATTCTTCACCTCTTCTGATGCTAGAGGGGTCAGCTTCTTGGCTAGGTGCCAATGGAGGTCTTGGGCATGGAGGGTGTACAGCGAATTTCTTCATATACTTGGGTGTAACATATCGATATTCTCTCCATTCCCGTGCCCATCTCCTCTCTATCTTCTGTATCCGCACCTTGCGCTCATTTTTTGTTTCCTCGGGGGGTGTGCAGTACCCTGCATAAATATCATCAGGGATTTCAAATGCAGTGTTGACTTCAGATTTCTTCCCTCCCTTTTGAGGTTTCTTTCCGTCATCCATTTTCTTCAGCTGAGGGTTTTGAACTATTGAGTTCTCAGATGAGGTGTGCAACTTTTCTTCGAGGAACGCTGCAAATGAGTTAAGTTGATGAGAACCTAGAGATTCAGCAGCGGGCATGTGTACCTGTGAATAGAATATAGTTGCGAAGAATTTGGAGAGGTCATATGCGTTCTCAGAAGTTTTTGCAAATAGAACAAGTTTGAGGAATTTGACCAGATGAGTCTTGAGGAATTTCACTAAGCGTTCTTTGACTTAGGTTCCAGAGTTGTACAGATTAAAATCCACACAATTGAGGAATCTTGAAAAAAAATGATGCTTAGAGAAAGAAATCAAGAACAGATGATATGTGAGGTGTTTAGTGTGTGAAGATTGAAGAATAAACACCTTTTGAAGATTTAGTAGAAACATCAGAATCAACAAGGATAATAAAACTAACTTTTAATTACCCTTGACGAAGAACACAATGAACTGTGAGGTGTAGATTTAGAAGTTCGTCAGTTCAGATCTTCCACGCCCTAATTCGGCAGAGGAAGACAGCTACGGCGGCGGTGGAGTGAAGAAATCCATAGCCTGCGCGAGTACGACGGCGACGAGGTTGAGGCAGTGAAGCACTTCCTCACTGGCGACGATGGAAGTAGCGGCGGCGCTAGGGTTTGAGAGATCGAGCGAGGGAGTGAGGTCGAGCGGAGTAAAAACGAAGTGAGGAAGGGAAGGGTGTATTTATAGCCGAAGTGAAAAACTGCTCGCCTGAGGAAATTGGACGAACGTGCCCCTGACCCTTCTCATTCGTGTGACATGTGTCACCCACGTACTGAGAGGTGGCGATCGTGCGAGATCGTGGGTGAATAGGATAATATATCGTGTGTGGAATGGTTTGAGCGGCAAAACTGAAAATTCAGATAAAGATAAGTTTTAAAGTTTTGTTCGCAATTTCTTTAGCTGACAAGGACACAGTGAAGATTTTGAATGAGTTTCAAATAGAACGCACATGAAGAATTTGTGAATAGACTGGGTTGAGTTTAGCATAGAGGGGGAAGGGTCCGATCACATTCACTTAGCACAAAAGTCAACTTGAAGAAATAGCAATAAGTGAATGTTGTAGAGGACATAAACTCATACACATAAATAGCCAATGGAGAACAATAGCGGAAAGGGTGAAGACATCAAAAAGTTGAAGAAAATGAACAACTGAGGAATTTCAAAAACGAGGAAAAACTCAAATTGAAGATTTTCAACTTTTGGTGGTGGCGTGACCCACCGTATAAGAATGATGATTTCAGACACCGCGTACAATTGTTGTAGGGCTCTGAGAATCAAATTCTTCGTTTATTTCTTCACACTTAGAGTGTTAGTCTTCATTGATTGAAGAAAAACGTTTCTTCGCGTGTTGCACATCTAAGTCATCAATTTTGCACAAGTCTTAGGATGTGTGTCCTTTTCAAAGGACATTCAAAGATTCTAGGATATTTAGCTCACACCTCAACTTGCTAAATCTCTTCTCATCCAAGGGCTTTGTGAAGATATCGGCTAGCTGTTCTTCAGTCCTTACATGCTCAATAGAGATGTCACCCTTCCACACACGATCACGAAGAAAATGATGACGAATCTGTAGGTGCTTTGTCTTCGAGTGCTGAACTGGGTTGTGAGCAATCTTGATGGCACTCTCATTGTCACAGTAGAGAGGCACATTCTTCAGGTTGACACCGTAGTCCTTGAGGGTTTGCTTCATCCACAGCAATTGAGCACAGCAAGAACCAGCAGCAATGTACTCAGCTTCAGCAGTAGACAGTATACACAGTTCTGTTTCTTCGAGGACCAACAGACCAGAGATCGTCCAAGGAAATGGCATGTGCCTGATGTTGACTTGTGGTCCACACGATCACCAGCATAGTCAGAGTCTGAATATCCAATGAGATCAAAAGCCGAGCCCTTGGGATACCATAATCCAAGTGTTGGTGTGTGAGCTAGATATCGAAGAATATGCTTCACAGCCTTATGGTGTGATTCCTTCGGTGTAGCTTGAAATCGGGCACACATGCAAACACTAAGCATAATATCTGGCCTAGATGCACATAAATACAATAAAGAACCAATCATGGAGTGGTATACCTTTTGATCGAAGTCAATACCATTTTCATCAGTGCATAGATGGCCATCCGTGGGCATAGGGATTTTGACTCCTTTGCAATCTTGCATGCTGAATTTCCTCAGTACATCCTTGAGGTATTTCTCCTGAGATATGAATATGCCATTGCGCTGTTGACGAATTTGAAGACCTAAGAAGAATTTCAATTCTCCCATCATAGACATTTGATATTCTTCACTCATCATATAGGCAAATTCATCACTGTAGCGTTGGTCAGTACAGCCGAAAATGATATCATCAACATATATTTGGCACACAAACAATTCACCATCATAAGATTTAGTGAAAAGAGTTGGGTCAAGTGAACCGGGTTTGAAGCCTTTCTTCATGAGGAATTCCTTCAAAGTATCATACCACGCCCGAGGGGCCTGCTTGAGGCCATAGAGGGCCTTATTGAGTCTCAAGACTTTGTCAGGATGCTTTGGATCTTCAAAACCTAGGGGTTGAGCAACATATACTTCTTCCTCAAGCTTACCATTGAGGAATACACTTTTCACATCCATTTGATATAAGATGATATCATGATGGTTAGCATAAGCAAGTAATATGCGAATAGCGTCAAGTCTAGCAACAGGTGCAAAATTTTCATCGAAATCAATTCCTTCAACCTGTGTGTAACCTTGAGCTACAAGTCGTGCCTTATTCCTCACCACAAGGCCATTTTCATCTTGCTTTTTGCGGTAGATCCACTTTGTGCCAATGATATTGTGCTTGCGAGGATCTGGACGTTTGACCAGTTCCCAGACGTTGTTGAGTTCGAATTGATGTAATTCCTCTTGCATAGCTTGAATCCACTCAGGCTCCAGAAATGCTTCATCTACCTTACTGGGCTCTGTGATAGACACGAAAGCAAAGTGCCCACAAAAGTTAGACAAATGTGAAGCTCTTGAGCGTGTGAGAGGACCTGGAATGTTGATGTCGCTGGTGATTTTCTCAATTTGCACTTCGTTTGCGATGCAAGGATGAGCGGGTTGTCGTTGAGGAATTTGATCAGCATTTTCTTCAGCACCGTTTTCCTCAGGTGCGTCAGCATGACGTTCTTCATGTTCAGCAGATTCTTCAGTAGGAATGACATCCTCAGTAGCCTTCAACTTGATTGATTCCTCAGGTGATTTTTCATCTAGCACAGGAGGTAGGTGCTCTCTTTGCGAGCCATTAGTTTCATTGAACCGCACATCTACAGTTTCAACAACCTTGAGGTGAACGTTGTTGAAGACATGATGTCTACTACACAACCTTCTTCTTGTATACGTTGTTGGGCCTCTAAGTGCAGAGGTTTGTAGGACAGTAGCAAATTTCCCTCAAGTGGATGACCTAAGGTTTATCAATCCGTGGGAGGCGTAGGATGAAGATGGTCTCTCTCAAACAACCCTGCAACCAAATAACAAAGAGTCTCTTGTGTCCCCAACACACCCAATACAATGGTAAATTGTATAGGTGCACTAGTTCGGCGAAGAGATGGTGATACAAGTGCAATATGGATAGTAGATATAGGTTTTTGTAATCTGAAAATATAAACACAGCAAGGTAACAAGTGGTAAAAGTGAGCGTAAACGGTATTGCAATGCTAGGAAACAAGGCCTAGGGTTCATACTTTCACTAGTGCAAGTTCTCTCGACAATAATAACATAATTGGATCATATAACTATCCCTCAACATGCAAAAGAGTCACTCCAAAGTCACTAATAGCGGAGAACAAACGAAGAGATTATTGTAGGGTACGAAACCACCTCAAAGTTATTCTTTCTGATCGATCTATTCAAGAGTCTGTAGTAAAATAACACGAAGCTATTCTTTCCGTTCGATCTATCATAGAGTTCGTACTAGAATAACACCTTAAGACACAAGTCAACCAAAACCCTAATGTCACCTAGATACTCCAATGTCACCTCAAGTATCCGTGGGTATGATTATACGATATGCATCACATCAGATTCATCTATTCAAACCATCACAAAGTACTTCAAAGAGTGCCCCAAAGTTTCTACCAGAGAGTTAAGACGAAAACGTGTGCCAACCCGTATGCATAAGTTCATTGAACTCGCAAGTTGATCACCAAAACATACATCAAGTAGATCACGTGAATATCCCATTGTCACCACAGATAAGCACAAGACATACATCAAGTGTTCTCAAATCCTTAAAGACTCAATCCGATAAGATAACTTCAAAGGGAAAACTCAATCCATTACAATAGAGTAGAGGGGGAGAAACATCATAAGATCCAACTATAATAGCAAAGCTCGCGATACATCAAGATCGTACCACCTCAAGAACACGAGAGAGAGAGAGATCAAACACATAGCTACTGGTACATACCCTCAGCCGCGAGGGTGAACTACTCCCTCCTCGTCATGGAGAGTGCCGGGATGATGAAGATGGCCACCAGTGAGGGTTCCCCCCTCTGGCAGGGTGCCGGAACAGGGTCCCGATTGCTTTTTGGTGGCTACAGAGGCTTGCGGCGGCGGAACTCCCGATCTATTCTGTTCCCCGATGTTTTTAGGGTATATGGATATATATATAGGCGAAAGAAGTCGGTCAGGGGAGCCACGAGGGGCCCACGAGGGTGGGGGCGCGCCCAGGGGGGCAGGAGCGCCTCCCTGCCTCGTGGCCACCTCGTTGCTTCCCGGACATGCACTCCAAGTCTCCTGGATTGCTTCCGTTCCAAAAATAACTCTCCCGAAGGTTTCATTCCGTTTGGACTCCGTTTGATATTCCTTTTCTTCGAAACACTGAAATAGGCAAGAAAACAACAATTTGGGCTGGGCCTCCGGTTAATAGGTTAGTCCCAAAAATAATATAAAAGTGTTTAGTAAAGCCCATAAAACATCCAAAACAGATAATATAATAGAACGGAACAATCAAAAATTATAGATACGTTGGAGAAGTATCAAGACTCTGTAGGTGTGCGAGTCCTTTCCGTAACCAAGCATAAAACCTTCATGTGCTTTCGGTGCAAATTTAGAACTGTGATGAGGATCTCTAATCCAACATTTAGCACCGAACACTTTGAAATAACTCACAGTGGGTTTCTTGTCAGTGAGGAGTTCATATGCAGTCTTCTTGAAGAATTTGTGAAGATATACCCTGTTGATGATGTGGCACGCAGCGTCAACTGCCTCAATCCAGAAACGACGAGGCGTCTTGTATTCATCAAGCATAGTGCGAGCCATCTCAACAAGAGTCCTGTTCTTGCACTCCACGACGCCATTCTGCTGAGGAGTATAAGGAGCAGATAACTCATGAGTAATCCCAAGTTCATCAAGATACTCATCAAGACCAGAATTCTTGAACTCAGTTCCATTGTCACTTCTGATGTGCTTGATCTTCACACCAAAGTTGGTTGAAGCCCTCGAGGAAAATCGTTTGAAGACTTCTTGCAGTTCATGTTTGTAAGTGACAATATGCACCCATGTGTAACGAGAGTAATCATCAACAATAACAAAGCCATATAGAGATGCTTCATTAGTGAAAGCAGAATAATGGTTAGGACCAAAGAGATCCATTGGAAGCAATTCAAATGGTCGAGTGGTAGTCATGATAGTCTTCGCTGGATGCCTGGCCTTGGTCATCTTTCTAGCTTCACAGGCTCCGCACAAGTGATCCTTGAGGAATTTGACATTCTCAATGCCAATGACATGCTTCTTCTTCGCGAGCGTGTGCAAGTTCCTCATGCCAGCATGACCTAGTCGTCGATGCCATAGCCACCCTTCTGAAGCTTTTGCAAGTAAACATATAGCTGGTTGTGATCCTGTAGAGAAATCAATACAGATCTCCTCTCCTAAATCCTTCGAAGACTTTGGAATTGTCAGCTTCCATGATCACAACACAACGGTACTTGCCAAAGATAACAACCATATCAAGATCACAAAGCATTGAGACTGACATGAGGTTGTATCCTAAGGACTCGACAAGCATGACTTTGTCCATGTGTCGATCCTTTGAGATCGCAACCTTACCTAGACCCAATACCTTGCTTTTGCCTTTGTCAGCGAAGATGATATGCTTCAGATGCGATGGAGATAAGGGAACGTCCATCAATATATTCTTGTCGCCAGTCATGTGATTAGTACATCCACTATCGAGGACCCACCCAGTGGCTTTGGGTAGATCATCCTGCAGACGAATTAGTGCAACTTACGAACTCATATACTTCATCAGTGAAGAATATGACATCAATTTCATCAGATCAATTTCATCAAGCAATAGAACAGATAAAGCAGTATGAGGACGTGAGAAATGAGGATTCATTTCTTCAAGATTAGCCTGCGTCCTTTCAGGCATTTTCAGGTCTCCAGCAAATTCTTCAGACGTTTGAGTACATCTGGAGACCTGACCCTGCATAAGAGATTAGTTCTTTTTCTTCACCACCCACATCTGAAGGGGTGGCAAAGAGTTTATCATTCTGCGAGCTCCATACGAGAACGATGGCATTGAAGCCAGTCCACTTCGTTTCATATAAGAGGAGTTAGGGTAAGCATATGAATAAGTAGAGAAATTCTTCGAGGACTTATGAACATAATCGTTAGAAGAATAATGCTCATATTCATAGCCCTTAAATCTTCCCTGCGAAACAGAATGGTTAGCACGATGATGTTCATATGAGGACTTTGATCCTTTTGAGGATTTTGATCCACGTGAGGAATTTGGTCCGTATGGGGACTTGGATCCATATGAAGAATTTGATCTGGGGTTCCTATTCTTCACAGGTGGTGTCATGATGACATTCACTTGAAGACTTTCAAGACACCTTTTGGGAACCCATATTTTCTTCATAGGGGAACCGTTCCTGCAGTAGTGCAGCAAATACTTCACCATTCTGATTTTTGAACAGTTTATAGTTGGAGTCAAATGACTCATCAGAAGAATGAGGAGATTCACATGTAAAGCCAGATAAAGTAGATGGGTCTACTGGAGGTCCCTTTGCAACAACCCATGAGGTTTTGGGATACTGCTCAGGCTTCCAGTATGTCCCATCAGCATTGATTTTCCTCTCAAAGGCAATACCCTCTTTCCTAGGGTTCCTGTTGAGGATCTGCTTTTTAAGCACATCACAAAGAGCCTGATGCCCTTTGAGGCTATTGTACATGCCTGTCATATACAATTCCTTCAGCCCTGCATCATCAGTGATACTAGCAGTGTCCTCAGATGAGGAATTAGTGATAGCAGAGGCAGATGAAGAATTTGTAACATTAGAAGCATTTGAACATTTAGGTGAAGAATTAGCAGATTCGCGTTCAATGCACTTCAAACATGGAGGAATGAATTCTTTCTGAGCAGCGCTGATTTGTTGACCAAGTAATGAATCACGCTCCTTCTGAAGATCTTCATAACTCACCCTTAGCTTTTCAAGATCTTGCTTTCTTTGAAGAAATTCATAAGAAAGCTTCTCGTGATCAGATAAGAGATTGTTATAATGACTTTGAAGGTTGTCAAACTTAGACTGAAGTCTCTGAAGATTTTCAGTCAAGGTTTTAGTGCAATCCATTTCTTCACCCAACATATCATCACTTTTGTCTAGCATGTTTTGAACCTTTTCAAAAGCCTTTTGTTGTTTCACATCAATCTTAGCAAGTTTAGAGTAGCTAGGCTTGAGGTTTTCATCAGATTCATCCTCACCTGATTCAGAGGAGGGATATTTGAGTACCTTGGCACCCTTTGCCATGAAGCAATAGGTGGGAGCGTAGTCATTATCGTCGTCATCAGCCTTGTTGTAGAAGCCATTTTCTTCAGTGTTGAAGATGGACTTGCTAACGAATGCGGTAGCGAGGGCTAGGCTCGCCACACCAGATTCTGACTCCTCAGATGCCTCCTCTTCCTCATGTTCCTCAGATTCAGCTTCAGAATCCATTTCCTTGCCAATGAATGCCCGAGCCTTCTTAGAGCTGCTCTTCTTGTGAGATGAAGACTTCGAGGATTTTGATGATGAAGACTTTGAAGATTTCTTCTTCTTCTTTGAGTCATCAGAACTGTAATCCTTGTATTTCTTCTTATTTGATTCCTTTTCCCACTGAGGACAGTCTTGAATGTAGTGACCATGTTTCTTGCATTTGTGGCATAGTCTCTTCTTGTAGTCACGGGATGAGGAATCATCACTCCTTGAGGATTTTCCAAAGCGACCACGCCTTGAGAACTTCTGAAATTTCTTCACGAGCAATGCTAGCTCCTGTCTCAGTTCTTCAGGATCACCAAGGCTGCTACCAGAATCTTCACCTTCAGATTCAGAGACTGCCTTGGCCTTCAGGGCGCGTGATCTACCATAGCTCGAACCATAGAGATCTCTCTTTTCAGCAAGCTGGAACTCATGAGTGTTTAGCCTCTCGAGGATATCAGCAGGATCAAGTGACTTGTAATCTCCACGTTCTTGTATCATCAGTGCCAGAGTGTCAAATGAGGAATCAAGCGACTCAGCAATTTCTTCACCACCTCATGGTCGGTGATGTCAGTGGCACCAAGTGCTTGAAGCTCATTTGAGATGTCAGTGAGGCGATCGAAGGTTTGCTGAACATTTTCATTGTCGAGTCTTTTGAAGCGGTTGAAGAGATTGCGAAGAACGTCAACACGAGAGTCATGCTGTGTCGAGACTCCTTCATTTACTTTGGATAGCCTATCCCAGATGAGCTTAGCAGTTTCCAAAGCACTCACTCTGCCATACTGCCCTTTACTCAGATGGCCACATATGATGTTCTTCGCTTGAGAATCGATTTGCTTGAATCTCTTCACATCAGCAGCATTCACAGAAGGTGTAACTGAGGAAACACCATTTTCCACAACATACCAGAGATCGTTATCAATTGCCTCAAGATGCATTTGCATCTTATTCTTCCAGTAGGGGTAGTCCGTCCCATCGAAGGTAGGACACCCAGCAGAGACCTTGATCATACCTGCGGTCGACATAACTAAAACTCCAGGCGGTTAAACCAAAATCACACAAAACAAGGGAGTACCTTGCTCTGATACCAATTGAAAGTGCGTTAAGTCGACTAGAGGGGAAAATTGAACTGAGGAAATAGAGAAAGTCTTCAGTCAAAGTCTTCAAACAGATATGAACAAGCACACAACACAATAATGAGGAAATGGAAGAGTTGAGGAAATAGAACCAGTAGGCTTGGTGAAGACAATGGTTTGGTAGACCAGTTCCAACTGCTGTGATAGTTGTACGTCTGGTTGGAGCGGCTAGGTATTTAAACCTGAGGACACACAGTCCTCACTGTATTCTCCTTGAGCTAAGGTCACACAGACCTCGCCCAATCACTCGTGGTAAGTCTTCAGGTGACTTCCAAACCTTCACAAACTCGGTCACTCGGTGATCCAGAATTTTCGACCATGACGCCTAACCGTCTAGAAGATGCATAGTCTTCAAAGGTAACAAGCGTCGGATCCACGCAGGATCAATCTCTTCAGTGATGCTCAATCACTTTGGGTTTGTAGGTGTTTGGGTTTGGGATTTTCCTCACTTGATGATTTTCGCTCAAAGTCCTCGAAGGATGGGATGCTCTCAAATGACAAGTGTCAGTTTCTCTCGGAGCAGCCAACAAGCTAGTGGTTGTAGGGGCGGCTATTTATAGCCTAGGGAGCAGCCCGACATGATAAGACATAAAATGCCCTTCGATGATATGACCGTTAGGTGGGTAGATATTTTGGGACAGCTCGATCGTAGCTCAGCAACGGTCGGAAATTTGACACTCAAATTCCTCAGGGCTATCATGTTCCTCAGTTGTAGGCAATCCGCACTGGAGAATTCCTAACTCCTCAGTCAGAACAAATTCCTCAGAGACCAGAAGAACTTCGTCTCTGTCACTGAAGAAATTGACTGAGCTGTAAGAGATTTCCAATGGCTTCACTCGAAGGGATTGGTAGGTGTAGGATTTTGAGATGAGCATCACTTGGAAATTTTTCCTTAGTATTTCCTCGACCCCCTTTAATAGTACGGTGTTTCCTATGACTCAAGAAAGAGAAAATGAAACTACGAAAACAAAATTCTTCACGCTTCATGTTCCTCGAATGAATACCAAGTCTTCAAGGTCACACCAATTTCTTCACTTTCAAAGTCTTCAGAAATCCAAAGTCTTCAGTCGAAGACATTCATTTTTAGGGGTCGACTTTCTCTGTAAATATCATACTCCTCGTAGACTTATAGACCTATGTACACTCACAAACACATCAGTCTCTTAACCTATAAGTCTTCAATACACCAAAATCACTAAGGGGCACTAGATGCACTTACACTTTGGTAAGTCGGAAGTCATCCACACAATTGGGTTTAGAACCAAGGCGGCGGGTGCTCGGGCTAATGGGGCCCTTGGTTCGTCGTCGGCGGTAAAGGTCATTGTCGCATCGTTCCATTGGCTCATTATGGTTACTTGGTGAATTTCGGCGAGGTCGCGGAGTGCCCTCTTACACCGTTTTTTTTAAGAGAAAGTCTCGAAGATCGTAAGGACGTTAAGATTGTCATCCTCCGCAGAATGCTTCTCTGGAGTAGCGGTGGTGAGGATGGCCTCGCCACTTTTAGCCACCTGCCGTAGTACCCAACATACCCGAAGGCTATGAGTTGGTTCGGTGTTCGGCGTCGCATGTATCTGACAGGGTTTGTCAAGGAGTTTGGTAAGCAGGAGGTCTTGAGTTCAACTCTCAACGAAAGCACCAATGTCGGTGTCAAAACCGGCAGATCTCGAGTAGGGGGGCCCAAGCTGTGAGTCTAAAGATCAATGGTAACAAGGAACAATGGGGACACAATGTTTACCCAGGTTTGGGCCCTCTTAAAGGAGGTAAAACCCTACGTCCTTCTTGATTATATTCAATGAGTATAGTGGTTACAAGAGTTGATCTACCTCGAGATCATAATGGCTAAACGCTAGCTGTCTAGATATTAGAATTCTGATGGCCTCTACGGACTAAACCCTCCAGTTTATATATACACCAGAGGGACCTAGGGTTGTACAGAGTTGGTTTGCAGAGGAAGGAAACAACAGACCCGGACACAAAACTTGCCATCCATGCATATAGGAGTCCTACCTGAACACGGGGGACAGCCTTCAGTTTTATCTTCACGGCCCACCAGTCTGGCCCATATCGAATAGGCCGGACACCTGAGGACCCCCAATCCAGGACTCCCTCACAGGGCATGCGTAGACAGGGACCTGCATGAGCTGTACACCATGTCGGAGAAGTCGGAGGAGCCAGCAGAGAAGGACTCGACGACGCTTGCGGCGCCAACCGGCGCGGGGCCGTCGTCGCCCGCGGTTGTCGGAGTAGACGAAGTGGTCGAGGCAGATGATGGCGACGGGCTGGTGCTGGACGAAGATGAAGGGGTTAGACGCTCAGCGGCGGCGGCTACGGGGGTAGTTGCGGCGGTGGCCGAAGAAGAGCGGCTGCGGCGGCTACGAGGGTAGTCGCGGCGGCGGCTGAAGAAGAGCAGCTGCAGCAGCCTGGCGGCGGTGGCGGCGGCTAGGTTAGAAGTACGGTGGCGATGCTCGAAGAAGGCGAGGAACCCTGACAACGTGACGAGGACCGGCGCGGACGGTGGCGCTCCCGCGCCAAGGGAGGCGGCACGAAACATACCACAAGAGGTCGACGTGCGGCAATGGCGGTGGACCACGGGCCGCGGTGCCACGGCCCAAAGGGGCGGTGCGGTGGCAGCAGACGGGTCGGGGCGACGACGGGAATTCCTCAGGGCGGCGGCGAGGACCGCAGGCCGCTGCTCTACGGCCCGAAGAGGTGGCGCAGTGGTGGAGCGCGGGTCGGTGAAACCGCGGGGACGGCCTCGGGGTGGCGGCGGGGACCGCGTGCCACGCTCGCTACGGCCCGATGGAGCGACGCAATGACGGCGCGAGGGTCGGTGCAGCCACGGGGACAAACTGGAGCGGACGGCCTTGGGGTGGCGGTAGACCACGAGCCGCAGCACTACGGCCCGAAGGGGCGATGCAGCGGTGACGCGGGTCGGTGCAGCCGGGAGAAGAACCACGGGGCGGCGGCGCTTTACCCCGACGGGGCGACGCAGCGGCAGCCCGTTGCTCGATCGGTGGAGGGGCGCGCTGAACTTGGCGACGATCTTCACGGGACCTGCGGAGGCGCGAGCAACCGGCGGGCCAGGTCGGTCGCGGGGCGTAGATGAGACGGATCACGGCGCCGAGCAGATGATCAAGCTGATCGGGCGCGAGGTCGGGGACGCCGCTCGGTCTAGGCGGGGTGGCGGCGGAGTCCGATATGAAGCTGCCGACGACGGACGACGTGAGACGGCGCGCGGAAGAGCGCATCAGCACCAGCATCCGGGCTGCCAAAGTAACGCCGACGCCCGGGCAGCGAGACCCGAGCGACCAACGGAGCAGCTGCGCCCGAGCGGAGGCAGCCGATGAGCCTGACACAGTCGGCCCGACGTAGCCGGGGACGAGGCCGGCGAAGCAATCCGCAGGGCCGCCGTGCAGACGCGGCAGAGGCGGGTCGTGTGGATCGATGGGCGGGCCTGCGTGCGAATGGCGGCTATGATGGGCCGCTGCATGGCACGAGGCCGCCGGGTAAGGGCGATGCAGGTGTCCCTGTCGGAGAGGGCGGTGACGGCCGGCGTAGGTCGACGAGCGGGCTGACGCGCGGATGACGGCCGTGAGGGGCCGCCTGTCACACGAGGCTACCGGGTCGGCAAAGAGTCTGCCGGTTGCGCCGGTGTCGGAGTAGAGGTGCACGGGGGTCGACGGCGGCTGCGGGCGACGCAAACCGATCAAGCATAGATCGGAAAACCAAAAAGAAAACGCCGTTCAAGATGACCGGCGGGAGAGAGAAAAACCCCGAAGCAAGGGCTCGGGACTCTCTAGGGCACCCGGTCAACACGATCGGCGGACGAACCCTAGGTACGGGCGGCGCGGCCCCTGACGGCGGTCATGGAGGCCCACCGCCCCGAAGCGGCGCGCGGGTGCGGAAGCGTCGGGCGGTGGCTAGGGTTGAATCGATTAGGCTGATACCATGTTAGAAGGGAGAGAGGGAATAGTTGGAATAGTTGATGTATTGCTTAAGCCTCGAGGGCGAGTATATATTGAGTACAAGACTTAAAGGGCAAGACACCTTCAAGAAATAAGATGAAAATAACTCTATCGAATCACGGATAATCTCTACTACCAAATATATCTCTAACTGAAAGGTAGAGCAGAGTGCATGTTGTGCAGCGCGGCAGAAACCGAGGATCACTTGTGGTTTATGTGCTCACGGTTTCTGAATATTTGTGCTGTGTGGTTAAGTGTGCACTCTGGATACTCTGTGTGGTTGCTCCTGTTTCTGTTCTTTTGATTGAGCAACGCGGGGGTTGAGCGGATTGTGTGTTATCATGTTTCTTTTGATGGTCTATATATGTAGCTGAGATGTGAAGCTTACCTGCCGTAGATCCATTGATGACGGTGAGGTCCACAAAGATCATCAACGAGCTTTGTGAAGGCAGAAGGCACTGGGAAAAGATGGAGACTCAAAACTGATATAGACTACAATTTTGCTTCCTCTGCTTTGCTCTGTTTTCTCAACTGTGAGTACTTGCCTATCGCTTCCTCTGCTCTAGCTCTGTTTTCTAGACTCTTAATATTTGGCTGTACCTTGAGGTTTCATGCGTCAGATCGATTTGGGGCCTGACAGACAATCTTACTCTCGGCCACAGGATCGACGAAAATGGTGCCTCCTCACGTTAATGGCTGCTATCTATCCTCTCTTTCTTTTTAACACAGAGAATACACACTAGACTGTGTGATAGTACTAGATCTACGGCGCTGAATCCACGGCATCGGAACCCTTGCTAGTTAGGTAGTACAGACCAAACTTACAGATCAAGCCGTGAACGACTTCACTCCAGCTGTGCGACGGGATGGCGCGGGGCTACGGGCAACCTCTGCTTGCTGCCACGCCGGCATCTCTCTCTCTCTCTCTCTCTGTATGCGCGCGCGCGCGTCGTGTGTGTTGTTGGTCGCCACCAAATGCTATCGTTGTTGTGGACGATATCTTACTTGGTTATTCCTTAAAACAAATAAACCTTGGATGTTGCCAAGGAAACTTTGAAACTCAATTTTCCTATGTGGCTTGCTTGTGGAATACAGTATCTTAACTGAAGTTAGTGTTAGCAAAATGGGTTGGAAAGCGAGAGCTGAGTGTATGTTGTGTAGTGCTGGAAAACCTGCCTTCGGTGCTCTGTTTCTAAAGCGCGGTTAAGTGAACACTGATGGTGTATATATGTAGTTGAGTTGTGAAGCTTACCTGCCGGAGACCCCTTGATGATGGATGTTGTCAATTCATTCTGTTGCAACCTCTGCTTTTGCTCTATTTTCTCAACCTCTGCTTTACCTGTAGTTAGCCCCCTCTACTCCTCTGCTTTGCTGTGAATATTTGCAAGTCGCTTCCTCTGCTTTTGCTCTATTTTATGAGCTCTGAATATTTGGTTGTAGCTTCAGGCCCGTTTCAGGCGAATATTTGGTTTGAGCTTCAGACTCCACTCGGGGCAGACAGACAACCTTCCTCCTTCCGGCCTCCTCACGCTAATGGCAGCTGCTATCTACCCTCTTTTTCTTTATTGTCGAGTTTAGTTGTAAATTTGTATTTTATAGGATTATTACTAACGTATAAATTATAAATGTCAGAAGGACATGAGTGTAAAGAAGAAAGATAGAGATAAGGAAAGGAATGAACGGAGCTCCAGAAGCTGCTCCATTTCTCTGTGCTAGGACCAACCTGATGCGTGAACTCCTCTCTCAAATCCCTAATTGATTTACACCAAAATTCATTTCTTCCTTGAGGGATTCAACATGGCACCAGAGCAATCGGTCCTGGACTCCGTTTTGGTCTGATTTGTGCTACATTTGCTGCTCGTCGTGGTTGTGACCGGCTGGCTGCCTTTGTGCGCGGCAGCCATCTTCGTCAAGGTCGCCGTCGTCCTTGTGTGGGGCCGCATCTTCCGGCTGCGCCGCGTTGCCTTTGTGCCGCCTCGCTGCCGCCGTCCTCGTGTGAGGCCGTATCTCCCTGCTGCTCCGCTGCCGTCGTCGTGTTGTGCAAGTCTGAACTCTAAAGTGTTCATGTGCTGCGCTAAGTAGGAGCTGCCACCGGCCAGCTGGTAGCACTGGGCCTCGACTGATAATAAAGTGGTGGTGTTGGGCCCCTGTTCGCTCGACGGCTGCATCTGCTCAATGCGCAGCGATATTTTCTTCAGTTTCGTCCGAGAGACATTCCTCTCTCGGTTCTAGCTAGGAGCATTTCGAGACTTGGTTTTGAACTGGCCTCTCTCGGTTCTAGCTAGGAGCATTTCGAGACTTGGTTTTGAACTGGCTACATAGATCAGTACTACTACCTCCGTTTCAGTTTATAAGTCCTACACGTATACTTATGTTGTCAATTTTATCACCTTAATATAAACTATATAACATAAAAATTATATTGTTTGAAAATCGAACATCTGAAGTTTATATTTTGATATATTTTTTATAAGATATGACTTGTATTAGGTTGGTCAAATTGATGACTTAGGGATACGCGCACGTCCTGTAAACTGAGAGAGAGGCAGTACTACCGATGTTTGAAACTAACTAACAGATTGGTGCTGTTTCTTGGTCTCTTCTTCTATTCTACCCATGTTTCTTGGTTCACCACTCAACTGACGAAACATGTCACTCTCCAAAAGCCAGGATAATTTTGGAATGCTTCTCCGTGTCTCGTTTCAGCCAGATTCTCTCTTGTGTGGATTTCTTATATATTATATGGTGACTAGCAAATATGCCCGTGCGTTGTAACGCGGAGGAAAAAGTTTGTTCCATGTCTCTGGCTCATGAACACAAGAGGAAAAAAACGCTTCATTTTACGGCCTTATATTCTCTGTCTAGTTGTATACTACAATAATCAATTATATTAATAATGTGGTGCCGTATGAGATCCATTAAATTCGTTCAAAATAATTCATACGTCAACAGGAGCTAAATTCCAATGTGTGTAGTTAGCATTTGTCATAACAAAAGTAGTGGCGGAAAATGCATGAGTCTTTAGCATATAATTTTCCACATGAATCTGATCTTTGAATTTTTTTTCTTTATTATTCAAGATTCCAACTATAGTCGCGGCTACATCGGCATGATCATCTTCTGCCGGTGCCTCCTCGCCAGCCTTGGCGCGCTTGAGGGCGCCATAAACAGATATTCACGCGAGGCCCGAGGCGGGAATGGAGGAACAGTGGCGGTCTCAGCCTGCAACGCTTGGAGTGGTGTGGAGGTGATGGTCGTGGAACGATCAGATTGGGGCGACATATTTTCCTTTTCAACTGTTGTGTGGGCACGTGGGCTTGGGAGTCTTCTGTTGGTTGTCGAGACCTTTTTATTGGCTGGTTTGCATGGGTGGATTTTCCATATCACTATGTTTGGATGTACGCATTGAGAGGTAGTATTGACATTGGGCATTTGTAACTACCGAATGCCAGCGTTTGGATGTCTTTAGTATTCGGTCGCGGAATTACAGCCCGATATTGGACACAGCCCGCCAAGACTAGCGAGTCCCCGCGCGAATTCCTCGCCTCCCCGCTCGGTTTTCGGGTGAAATTGCTCAACCCCGCTCCCTTTACCTCTCCGTCCCTTCCCCAAAACAAAAAAAACAGAGCAGGCGCGCAGAGCAAGGAGAAGCGCGCTCATCTCTCGCCGTCCTCCGCCTTCTCTCCCGTCTCCGGTAGGTCTCCTCCATCCCCGCCGCCCTCCTTCTTCTCCCCTAAATTTGAATCTGGCAGGCCTTCTCCCTATGGTTCACCCCCCC
>NC_057796.1:459287233-459292600 GCF_018294505.1 Triticum aestivum
GCTCTCCCAGCCCTGTTCCTCCCCCACCCACATCCCTCTTCTTTCTCTCTGACCCATCCCTAATGCCATAGCCCTCCCACCCGGTCAGATCCAATGGCCGCCCCTCCCTGTTTCCCATCGGTTGTCCCTCCCTCTGCCCCATGGTCACCCCTCCGCCTATCAATCGCTGTCTTTCCCTATGCATGCATCCAACTTCTGCATGCTAAGATACTAGCTTACTAATTGTCTCTCTTAATTTAATTTTGCAGGTTATTTGGCTTGGTTTGGCACATCCCTGGGCTGACTGAAGGTATATTAATCAGTAATTTGTGCTTTTCACAAGGAACAAATATTTTCAGTTAGGTCATGCCTTCATATGATGTAGAGAAAAAATCAGTATACCTCATAGTGAAAGCTTCTTGTATCATGTCTTATATCACTATTAGGAAAAGTCCTGCTAGTGGCGCACCTGTTTTGGCTACTAATGGCGCACTACAGGTGCGCCACTAGCATCACGCTATTAGAATTTTTTACTAATAGCGCACGCACCAGGGAGTGCGCCATTACTAGTAATGGCGTAATGGCGCAACACATAGAAGTGCGCCATTACTAACAATTTTTTTTCAAATATTTTTCATTAATTTTTTTTCTTAATCTCGGGTCACTATGGCTTAATCTCAAGCCAATATGCTTCATCTCAAGTCAAATCGCACTTCGTGGTCAAACTTTCCGAAAGGTCACCCATCCTCACACTACTCCAGCCCGAGCATGCTTAACTTCGCAGTTCTATCCAACCCCAGCACCAGCTCACTTCACAGGCACTTGTTGATATATCTATCATATCAATCCTATAAAATCTTGTTGATGTCTAGGACTTTGTTCATGTTCATGAGTGTGATGAAATTTTGAAAAAATATTTCAAACTTCTCGGTCATATTACGTATCATATTTTGAAAAAAATTCAAAAAAATAAAGTTTTTTTGAAACCAATTTTTTTTCTGTTACTAGTGGCGCACCTAGCAAATGGTGCGCCACTAGTAAGTTTGATTTTTTTTCATTCCCCCCCTCTAGATCTTAAAAACCCCGTATCTTTTGTTCTGTTAGGTTTTGGGGAATTTTGAAGATGTTGAACAAGGTTCCCCCAGTTCAAATCGTATGTAACTTTTTGAGTAGATGATTTTTCATATAAAAAACCTTTTAATCCGAGTTCGAATGCAAAAGTTATGCCCATTTTACAAATTTCAGAGAGATTTTGCAAATAAAGTCGAAATTCATATTTGTAACTTTTCCCAACAACTAGACCACATATCACATGGGAAACTTATTTTATTTTATTTTTTTGACATTTCCACCATTTTCTTTTATTTTTTTCTAAAACTGAAAAGGCGGTCGGGGGGTGTGCATTCGGTGGAATTTTTGGGCTAAGTTAGTAATGACGCACCATGGGTGTGGTGCGCCATTACTAGTTACTAGTAATGGCGCACCACACCCACGGTGCGCCATTACTAACTTTAAAAAAACAAAAAAAATGTTAGTAGTGGCGCACCGAGGGTGTGATGCGCCATTACTAGTTAAAACTAGTAATGGCGCACTGTTCCCTTGATGCGCCATTACTAGTTTTGAAAAAAAAAATAAAAAAAAATGTTAGTAGTGGCACACCGAGGGTGTGGTGCGCCATTACTAGTTTTGAAAAAAAATTAAAAAAATTTGCTAGTAGTGGCGCACCGTGGATGTGGTGCGCCATTAGTATTTGGACACTAATGTCGTACCAACACATGGTACGCCATTAGTATATAGTAGTGGCGCAGCACATGTGTGGTGCGCCATTAGTGTCCATATTATCTATAGCCCTTTTCCTAGTAGTGTATGACTGAATGCTTGCTGAAATTTTGATAACTTGTTGTAGCATGCATTAGTACAGCAGTCTTAGCTGCAGCATATGACTGAATGCTTGTCTTTTATAGCTGATTGATTGGTTGTTGTGGCATAATTTTAGATAGCTTGTTGCACAGTGTCTTGCTTATAGCTATTCATATATGAATGATTGATAGCTTGCTTGATTGCTTGTCTCCTGCTGATTGATATCTTGCTTGCTGACTTTTTGATGGCTTGTCTTTCATGGCTAATTGAATGAGGCATTCATGTCTAATTTCTGAAATGTAATGTAGCTGCACCATGTCTGACTTGGACTTGGTTGCTTACATAAATGAGGAGAACAAAAGAAGAAAGAGGAGGCGAATAGTTTTGACCAAACTGTACTTTGAATCGTTTCTTCTTGGGATAGCATATCTTAGTACGCAGAGGGCACCAAGGGATTTAGGAAGCTTTAGTGACGATGAGGAAAAAAAACATTCATCGGAAGTATTTGCTAAAAGGATTGTATGATGGGGCAGAAGTAACATGCTATGATAAGCTACGTTTAACTAAAAGAAACTTCCATGACTTATGCACCATGTTGCGTGAGAGGGCTGGTCTTTGTGACAATGTCTATGTTTCCGTGGAAGAAAAGGTGGCAATGTTCTTGTTGGTAGTTGGCCATGGTATCAAAATGAGGATTCTGGGTGGCACTTACAGGCGCTCCTTATGGACTATTAGTACACACTTTGACGATGTATTAACAGCGATTCTATCTCTAACCGGGGAGTTTATTAAGCTTCCCGATCCTTCTACTCAGCCACCTGATGATTACAAATGGAAGTGGTTTGGTAATGCACTTGGAGCGCTCGATGGGTGTCATGTTGATGTTTGTGTGCCTGTGTGTGACCAAGGGAGATATAGGAACAGGAAGCAAGCTATCACCACTAACATGCTTGGTTGGTTCATTGGAATATGAGATTTATGTATGTCTTGCCTGGCTGGGAGGGTTCAGCTTCTGACTCAAGAGTCTTGCGTGATGCCATGAGGTTGAGCCGCCAAGATGCATTTGTCGTACCACATGGTATGACACTTTCTCTTGGTAATTCATTTCTCCTATGTAATTGATAGCTAACTCACTTGCTTGCCACACTAGGGAAATATTATTTAGTTGATGCTGGTTACACTAACTGTCCTGGATTTCTTGCTCCATTCAGATCGACTCGATATCACTTAAAAGAGTGGGTATCAAGTCAACAACAGCCACAAACTCCCAAAGAGCTGTATAACTTGCGTCATTCCCGAGCTAGAAATGTAGTCGAGAGAACATTTGGGTTGTTGAAGAAAAAGTGGGCTTTCCTACGTTGTCAATCTTTCTTTGACATAAAGGACCAGGTATGATGTGTCCATATGGTGGTGAATAAGATGCAAACTAAATGGAAAATGCTTACGATAAACAAATATTATTGCAGGTTCGAATTATTAATGCTTGTTGTGTGTTACACAACTTTGCAAGGGATAGGCAGCATGTGATGGATGATTTGTTGCTGGCGGAAGTGGATAATGAAATAGCCTCTTCTGAAGATGATCCTCGAGATGATGCCAACTTAATTAGGAGTGTTCAAGTCAGCACTTCATGGACCAACTTTAGAGAGCAGCTAGCTAATGACATGTTTGATGAGTACCTCGTGAGACATGCTGAACTAGAGTTGGAGTAGGATGTGTGGGTTAACTAGATAATGGTGTACGTTCTCTTTTGTGCTAGCTAGTTGATATGGCTTTGCTAGGATGTGTGGGTCAGCACTGCATGGACTTTGCTTGTGTGATAGCCTAGTTTGCTAATGGTACCTTTTGGGTATTTTGTACATGCCTCATATTAAGAAATTAATATATATATATATGTGTGTGTGTGTGTGTGTGTGTGTGTGTGATATTACCTTGCTGTCTTTGTGTTTCAATTTACATGCATCTTACGTTGTCTTTGTGTTTGGATATTATGTGCATGCATTTTCTTGTAGGACCATGGCTGAAGAAGGTGGAAAAAAATTTGGTAGAAATTACCTCACATGGACAGATGAAATGGACATTGCACTACTGGAGGTCCTTGTTGAGCATCACAACAATGGTGATCATGCCCAGAATGGATGGAAGTCCCATGTCTACAGTGTTGTTATAGGTAATGTGCGTGGGAAGTGCAATGTGACCATCACAAAGGAAAACATAAGTTCAAGGTGCAAAACCTTTGAAAAGCACTATGAGGCCATAAGCAAGATGCTTTCTCAAAGTGGATTTGGGTGGGATTGGATCAATAACAAGCTGTCAATTGATAGTGAAGATGTGCGGATTAAATATGTTGCGGTAAGAAATTTATCCGTTCCACATTTTGATTGTATTGCATATATGTAAGATATACCTTTCTTTGACAATTCTCTCTTTGTGTGTGTGTGTGTGTGCAGGCTAACAAGAAAGTGGGATTTTACAAGAACAAGGTCATTAAGAATTGGGATGCTATCACACTAGTAGAAAAAGGGTCAAATGTCAAGCACATTAGTGCCGGTTTGCTTTTGAGCCGGCACTAATGTGTCCAGTAGTGTCGGTTCCAACGGATAGGCGGGAGGAGCTCTTTAGTACCGGTTTGTGGCGAACCTTTAGCACCGGTTCGTGCCACGAACCAGTACTAATGAGGCTGTGGCCCCACGAGCACCTTTAGTACCGGTTCGTGGCACGAACCGGTACTAGAGTTTCTTACTAAGCTGTTTTTTAGTCCCACCTCGCGAAGAGAGAGGCACTAGGAGCGGTTTATAAGCCCTGAGTGCAGAGACGATGAAGAAGAGGCGCAATGCTCACCTTCACATTGCTTAGCTTCAAGCCTTGAGGAATAGGGTAGACTGCATGGAGCTATGTGCAGTGCAGTCTACACTATTCCGGAAGGCTTGAAGCTAATTAACGAGCATTGCGCCTCTTTTTTATTTTTAATAACTTATTACAACTCCGGACTTCTTGTGTTACGGCAAAAACTGGATGCACTTCGTGTACAAACTGGACAATACGGCAAAAACTGGATGCACTTCGTGTACAAACTGGACAATCTCTTTCGAAGTATCAGGGCTGGTTTCGGACGAAAACTCATCTGTTACACCGGCACTTCATTTTTTAAACTTACTACAACTCCAGCCTTTTTTTGCGTTCAGTAGGCACCATTCAAAGCGACGTCATCAATTTTCAACACTTTCTGACATCATTTGCTGTTTTTCAGTCATTTACCGATTTGTTTTCAGAGCTAAATGACCGTGAAATTGAAAATCGCTACAAAATGAACTCTGAAAATGTTGAAACTTGGCATGGTATTATCATTTCACCCACATAGCATGTGCAAGAGAGTAGAGAGGGTTACGGCAAAAATTGGACGCACCTCGTGTACAAACTGAACTCCAGCCTATTTTTGCGTTCAGTATGCATCATTCAAAGTGACGTCATCAATTTCCAACACGTTCTGACATCATTTGCTGTTTTTCAGTCATTTACCGATTTGTT
>NC_057796.1:459293060-459293688 GCF_018294505.1 Triticum aestivum
AATTGAACTCCAGACTATTTTTGCGTTCAGTACGCACCATTCAAAGCGACGTCATCAATTTCCAACACGTTCTGAAATCATTTGCTCTTTTTCAGTCATTTACCGATTTGGTTAGAGAGCTAAATGACGGTGAAATTGAAAATCACTACAAAATGAACTCTGAAAATGTTGAAACTTGGCATGGTGTCATCATTTCACCCAAATAGCATGTGCAAGAGAGTAGAGAGGGTTACGGCAAAAACTTGACGAACCTCGTGTACAACCTGGAGAATCTCTTTCGGAGTATCAGGGTTTCGGATGAGAACTCATCTGTTACACGGGCACTTCAATGTTTTTTAAACTTATTTGAACTCCAGCCTATTTTTGTGTTCACTATGCATCATTCAAAGTGACGTCATCAATTTCCAACACGTTCTGATATCATTTGCTGTTTTTCAGTCATTTACCGATTTGTTTAGAGAGCTAAATGACGGTGAAATTGAAAATGACTACAAAGTAAACTCTGAAAATGTTGGAACTTGGCATGGTATCATCATTTCACCCGCATAGCATGTGCAAAAGAGTAGAGAGGGTGACGGCGAAAACTGGACGCACCTCGTGTACAAACTGGACAATCTCTTTCGGAGTA
>NC_057796.1:459293800-459294867 GCF_018294505.1 Triticum aestivum
ACTCCAGCCTATTTTTGCGTTCAATATGCATCATTCAAAGCGACGTCATCAATTTCCAACACGTTCTGACATCATTTGCTATTTTTCAGTTATTTACCGATTTGTTTAGAGAGCTAAATGACGGTGAAATTGAAAATGACTACAAAATAAACTCTGAAAATGTTGGAACTTGGCATGGTATCATCATTTCACTCGCATAGCATGTGAAAAAGAGTAGAGAGGTCACGGCGAAAACTGGACGCAACTCGTGTACAAACTGGACAATCTCTTTCGGAGTATCAGGGTTTCGGACGAGAACTCATCTGTTACACGGGCACTTCAATGTTTTTTAAACTTATTTGTACTCCAGCCTATTTTTGCGTTCAGTATGCATCATAATAAAAACAGAAAATAAATAAAACAGAAAAGACAAAAACAATATAAAAAATTACTCAAAAATATATAGCAGAAAATAAATAATGCAGAAAAGAAAAAAAAACTATATAATTTTTTTTATATTCACAAAGAAACTAAATACAGCAAAAAAACTACTCAGAAATAAATAGAAGAAAATTATATAAAAATTTGTTGGGGCACTGCCCAGTGGGCCTGCCAGACCTAGGGTTTGCAAATACAGGCCCAGAAGGGCCAACAGGCTCACAGGGCAGCGCGCCGAAGTTAGGCCCAGAAGCCTGCTATAGAGAGGAGTTCGAGACAGCAGCCGCGCCGGGGCTTTTAAAATGGTGCGGGCGCCCCTCTGCTAGCGAGGTGGGACTAAACTTGCCCGCACCGCTCCCGCGCCAGCGCACGCCTTTAGTTACCGTGTCGTGGCTCCAACCGGTACTAAAGGGGGGGCCTTTAGTACTGGTTGGAGCCACGAACCGGTACTAAAGGGGCAGTTTCCCGCCCCTTGGCCTGGCGAAAATTGGCCTTTAGTACCGGTTGGTGGCTCCAACCGGTACTAAAGGCCCCTCCTATATATATGGCACTTACGAAAAATTCAGTTTCATCGACCACCACTTCTTCTCCAACTAGTTCGCGCGACATCGCCGCCGCCGCCGCGCCGTCGCCCATCGCGCGCCGCCCTC
>NC_057796.1:459295505-459335946 GCF_018294505.1 Triticum aestivum
TGAATTAGTAGAACTAGTTTATTTTTAGTAAGAAAATCTAGGTATATGAGATTTGACGATCTAATTAAAATATTACTATATATAGCTACTTTATATATTTTAGTAAGAAAATTAATAGAACTAGTTTATTTTTAGTTAATTCTTAGTTGAATTAATATAACTAGTTTATTTTTAGTAAGAAAATTTAGATATCTGAGATTTGATGATCTAATTAAAATATTACTATATAGAACTAGCTACTTTATTTTAGTAAGAAAATTAATAGAACAAGTTTATTTTTATTAAATGCTTAGTTGAATTAGTTGAATTAATAAAACTAGTTGAACTAATAGAAGTAGTTGAATTAGTTGAATTAATAGAACTAGTAAGTGTTTAATGTTTCACCTATATGAACATAGGAAATGTCGTCTGACGATGAAAAAGATTTCATTAAGTGCGAATACTGTGAAGACCAGCGCGGCCTGTGCGACAGAAATTTCCTTGTTGATGATAGGCGCTTCAGCATCAAGCTGGATGAGACCTTCGAAGTGGATACAGTAAGTCACAACGACAAGTTTTTTCGTAATTAAGCATGACTTATATATGCTTCATTTGCTTCAACTTATAATTTTAAATTTTCACTATTCTACTAGCGCATCCCTTGCCATGCAAGAATTTTTGTCTTGGATAAGATAGGTTTCAGTGCTATGGAAGCTATGGAGGTAAAGAGTGTTTACCTAAAGACCGAGCATGGTTATACTTTCAACGTCAAATTATACAATGCAGACACGTACACCTATTTTGAATGCAAAACTTGGCAAGCACTATGCAAGGCTTATGCATTTGAGCCTGATATGGTTATCACCTTTGATATTCGTCCGGAAGATGATATTGAAGGTAATATCGACACCTGGATCGATGTGCAGACGTCTCCAGTTCTACCATTATGTCAGTTTCTCAACCATATTTATGTCTTTGATATTGTTTATTCAAAAATAGTTGACAACTAATTTCTATGGACAGCTTATTTCCATTCAAGCAAACATGTCCGGCGCTTGGTAGACAGGACCTACTACTGTCCCGGAGCTGAACTAAACTGCGAGGAGATAAGTCATTATGTTTAATGGCTTGAGGATCTTCATACTGTTAAGACAAATTTTCTTCCTGCACTTAGAAATGTTAGTACTCAAAACGTGCGACCAATAGTGATCGTATTGAACTACGGTCACATCTATTTACGAAAGATGGTAAGATTTTTACTATTTGTCCTTAGTGCATCTTTTGCATACATTATTTTTTTGCTAAAGTTTCATTGCTAAGTATATTAATTACTATACGATGTTCTTCAACAGGGACTCCCGATGACAGTTGTGCCTCAGTGGATCGAGACTAAAGGTCACATGTCAATGGTTAGCTTACGGCCAAGATATCCTACATTGCACATGAGTGCATTCAGGATTTCTAATATCGATGAATGCTTAATAGTGAAAGATTGGAGCAAAATTGTTAACGATCCCAGCAGAGAAGTACTAGGGGGCAGCAATGAGAAGCGCATCCCACGATTAGGAGACAGGTTCATCTGCATGCTCCAGTATGATGAATCCGGAGAGCTATACATGTTCTATGCTATTTTACCTGAGAGAGAGCAGCAGGAGTGATTTAGCTACTTCATGCTCTTAGTACTTTTGTCCTCTCATGTCCGTGTTCTCCGTCCTGAACTTAATCTCAAAGGGTGATTTGCTTTTGTGGTGTTATGAACGCTTATAATATGATGACCATGTTGAACTCGATGATATCATTGCTTCTGGTACAAGTGAATGTTTTTCCTTTAAGCTAGCGTTGGTGCTGATTAGATAGCGGTAATGACTATGATGATTAAACAGTGGTAATGATGACTACGATGATTTTTAGCTAGCTAGTTTACTGTTGTTGATGATATGATGCAAGAGTTTTTATATTAATATGATGATGATGATGAGTTATTATATCATTTATAATTACCGGACAACTTACATAAAGCCATAAAGACATTACCAAAGTACTAAAACTGAAAAAGGATAAACAAGAAAGGGAAAGGAAGACGACATATGAACTTGAAGGAGCTCTTTAATCTTGAGACATGAAAACCAACACTAAGAAGATAACCAGAAGGAGTGCCCTGAGGAGTGGAACTACCGTCATCAAAGCCCCTCACGAATTGAGACCTTGCGAAACAGAACAACATCAACATTTGGCTTAGTGACCATATCCACAAGCTGACCATTGGGAGATGATGGAAATTAACGACTGTTGTCAGCATTGTCGAGGGGGCTTACGCCACTGAAATAACATCACAAACACAAATCCCGCTAGCTTTATCACCATGCCATCACTTCGTGGTGATCCGCAAACACCATCAAAGGGCAGTGCAAAACCGATATTCCAGCAAACAACACGAACTATGATCATGAGATCTCCACCAAGGGTACAAAGCTTCGCTTCATAAAAATGAGGGTGTCCGTATACACTGTTGAAAGGCCCATATCATATCACCAGGAACACGAAGCTCAGTGCATTACCATTGACCATCACCACTGGACGAAGTAGAGCATGGGTGGCAGTACATGAGCAACCCGAGTGGGAGAGATGATCTGCTTAAGCTCAAGTAGGTGGAAGAGATCGTAGCACTGGGATGCCATGTGGTGTCGCCATTGAACCGCTCATCAACACTATTATCGAAGAATGCGATGAACCACGTAAATGCCAAAGATGGTGGCCCTTGTGGCATATTCAAGAAGTTGTAAGAACGCTTGAGGGCACCATAGTCACAGAGCTTTCTCTTGGAACCAGAGATGGATCTAGCTGGAAAACTAAACACCTCCTAGGCTTAACCGGACCCTCTATATACATTAGCTCATATCACAAGGCAAGGGGACAAATTATACTATTCTCTGTTTTACCACTGGAACTAAAGTGCACACACACACGGTGGCATTGGGCAACTTGTGATACTTGCATGATTACAGTGCATAACAATTTGCATGTGTGTTTGTGTATATTGTATCCTTAAAATATATTCTTGGTCGGGTATCCTTTAATATTTTGGTGCATATCTTCAAGTACAGGGTCTAACCGATATCTTGCTAGAGGTTTCTAAGGTATGACTATGTATACGCAAATAAAGAATAGAAGGCTACATAATGTATTTATGAGAAGCTTGTCATTGAATCATTGGCATTGTTAGTTTACTCAATTTTCATGGTCAGATGTGTCCTACATATTCTTTGAGTTTTGTTTTGACGTGACTAAGTAGTACATACTCCGTAGGTAATGAGATCAAAATAGCATCACCTCTAACAAACACAAATAAATATTTGCACATTTGGTTTCTTTGTTTGGTCCATAGTTTGCATAAAACTACAATTCAATCTTTAAAGTAGAGATGACATGCACTCGTAACCTGCTCCAAACTAGCCCAACCAACTATGATTTACGCATTCTTGTGTTGACTTGAAAATTTTGCTATAGAATATTAGATACATGTTATAAATATATACTACTAAGACCATGCAAAAAATATAAAGTTTTAGTATAAATATTAGTTACTTTAACTCGCTTAACGTCTATTGGAAGTTTAATTCAGTATGGCCTATGCCAAAATTTGACGATTACATATATTTCCATAATCTTAGTGGTTGCTGTGGGGTTCATTTTTATTGAAGTCTCAGAGCGTGTTTTTGTATATGCTTTATTGGAGGACTCCTCTGCATTACAAAACCACCAATTAATATAATCTGTTGGTTTCTCACTTGGTCATTTAATAAATACGTCTAGATACATCTCCTTTTATTCATTTTGGTGACAAGTATTTTCAGACGGAGGGAGTAATATGTAAGAATATTAAACCACCATAGGTTTGGGTTTCTATCTAATTTTGGGGGAGTCGCGTTGTTTCCTTGTTTTTTTAATACAGTACAGACGCAAGCGCTCATATACATGTGCATACACTCACCCCTATGAACGCACACACGCACACCCTACCCCTATGAGCACCTCCGAAAGACTGAGCCGGCATATCATTCTGAAATTTACGAAGTCACCGTAGGCACCTCATCGTCGACGGGAACGTCTCCTCCCACTGAATGCGCATCGTCGGAAATCCTGAAATAAATCCAGGAATAAATGCGAGCATCAGGACTTGAACCCTGGTGGACTGGAGATAGTATAGTCCCTCTAACCATCCAGCCACAGGTTGGTTCGCAGGTTGTTTCCTTTTTGTCATTCAAAAAGTTTATAGATGGATTAACTAAGCAGCAACAGAAGTATATCATCTTGATATGACTCGGTAGCATTCTAAAGACCCCTAGCATAAAAGTCTGGCGCTCCTGTGCCAAACCATCGCAAACGCATATAATGCAAATGTACCTTTTATCATAGGAGGGAGGGCCATGAGAATCACTCAAGCGGGACAACATATAACAGAGGTGCCCTCGATGGGGAAGTAATATGCCCCTTATAAATTCTCAGAACATATGAGGTTGTAGAAGGAAATGAAAGATTGGTAGACACCAAACTTACGTTGAAAGGATCGTTGAAAAAGATGGAAGGCGACAACAGTCCAAATTTCATTAGGTCATAATCTCTACTCCTATTAGTTGGTAGTCTCCGCGGTTAATTTTCGTCCCATCTTCCGTGGGTTTTTTTCGTCCTCCCTCCCACCTCCCAATTCCCCCGCAGTAACGATCCCACCTCCCAGTTTCGTCGGGTTTTTTGTCGGTTTTTTATTCGCCCCCCTCCCACTGGCCGTACAAACCTAACATTTATTTGGTAACACAATGAATTCACATATGGTGATTGATTTCTTCTTTGATAACCCAACTAACGGATGGTAATCAATCTTCAAATACCAAAACCAAACGTATAAGGCAACAATCAATTCACGTATCATAATCAGATTCTTCTTTAGTACCCAGCTTAACTGACGGATAGTAATCAATCTCCAAACAAAGGAAACAATAAGGTTCCTTTTCTTGCCACGGACCATCTCCTACCTGCCTGGTCATCGTCCGACTCCCACCCCCACGCCCAAGATACGATCCCGTATCTCACGCATGATTTTTCTTTCTCTAAAAACCACCTTAATTACTCTCTGCCAAATCTCTTTCCTTCCCCAGATGGGCCTACAGAAGGGCAATCTCCAACCAAACCCTATCCCACCATCGGCCCGCCGAGCGCTTCTGCTCACCGATGTGTTGGCGGCGATGTCACCGCGTGAACACCTGCCACAAGGCCCTCGCCTGACTTGAGCAGGGCAACCAATCAAAGGCTCTACGAGCCCTCAAGCATCATGGCGGGGGAGCACTGCTCCTCCTCCACACGGATGACATCGTGCGCCTCGCGCTGCCATGGTCCTCACCGGCACCGCCGGTGGACCGGACCAGACCAGACCGAGGTATCTAGCGGACCTCTTTTCCTTAACCCGACTGGCATGGCAAACCACCGATGGCAGTGGGGGACGTGTACTGCGTCTACGTGCCCCGCGTGTGAGCCCTGCGTGTGCTACGTGACCAGCAGCGGCAGCAAGGGAGGGGAGGGAGCCAGGAAGGCGTCATGGCACGGGGTGGTGGCGGCGGGCACAACCACTGGGGAGGGCATCACGTGTGCTGCTGATTCCCGTCGTGGCCGTGTAGCTCATGTGCAAGACCCTGGAGTCTTTGACCTTCATCCGCCCACGCCGGCCGCTGTCGTAGTGCTCGTCTCTCGGTGAGGAGATGGTTCGGCTCTACACCGCAATGCCACCATCCTCTCCTTACCGAAGCCTAACAAGGACAACGACTTGTTCTATCTTGCCGGTCGTGAGATGCGCGTCATGGGGATCTCTTTTGCGCTCTCGTGCATTGCATAGGACACGGGGATGCTTCGAGGATGCGTTGTCATGTGGCTCCTGTTTGGAGGATAACGACGAGAGGGCCCCACCCTGCATGAACATGGCCGACGAGTGGAGAACGACAACTGGCGGGCAGCGGTTCGGCGGGAGCCATGCACCCCATGCACGATGCGGGGGAGGTGGACCGGCTAGGGACGCTTTGTGTGCAGCTTAGGCAGGAAACTTTGCCGGTGCTGCTGTCCAGACTTGATCGTGGGGCTGGGGCGACGGCCAGGAGACCAAGGAAGAAGAGGGAGCCAATCTCAAACCCAAGAAGAAGTGTTCGGCCGGCGAGAAAATTTGAGCGGGCCTCCCATGCAATAAAGCAGCAAAACGTGCTGATCCGCAAACTCTGTCTAGCGAGCGAGGGAGAAACAATCAGTGATGAGACATGATACATCTCTACCGTATCTATAATTTTTGATTGTTCCATGCTATTATATTATCTGTTTTGGATGTTTATGGGCTTTATTAAACACTTTTATATTATTTTTGGGACTAACCTATTTACCCAGAGCCTAGTGTCAGTTTCTGTTTTTTTCTCTTGTTTCAGTGTTTCGCAGAAAAGGAATATCAAACGGAGTCCAAACGGAATGAAACCTTCGGGAAATTTATTTTTGGAACGGAAGCAATCCAGAAGACTTGGAGTGTACGTAAGGGAAGCAACGAGGAAGGCACGAGGCAGCCTCCACCCTCGTGGGCCCCTTGTGGCTCCCCTGATGTATTTCTTTCGCCTATATATATCCATATACCCTAAAACCATCGGGAAACAGCATAGATAGGGAGTTCCGCCGCCGCAAGCCTCTGTAGACACCAAAAACCAATCGGGACCCTGTTCCGGCACCCTGCCGGAGGGGGGGATCCCTCACCGATGGCCATCTTCATCATCCCGGCGCTCTCCATGACGAGGAGGGAGTAGTTCACCCTCGGGAGGGTATGTACCAGTAGCTATGTACTTGATCTCTCTCTCTCGTGTTCTTGAGGTGATACGATCTTGATGTATCGCGAGCTTTTCTATTGTAGTTGGATCTTATGATGTTTCTCCCCCTCTACTCTCTTGTAATGGATTGAGTTTCCCCTTTGAAGTTATCTTATCGGATTGAGTCTTTAAGGATTTGAGAACACTTGATGTATGTCTTGCGTGGGATAACCGTGGTGACAATGGGTTATTCTATTGATTCACTTGATGTATGTTTTGGTGATCAACTTGCGGGTTCCGCCCATGAACCTATGCATAGGGGTTGGCACACGTTTTCGTCTTGACTCTCCGGTAGAAACTTTGGGGCACTCTTTGAGGTTCTATGTGTTGGTTGAATAGATGAATCTGAGATTGTGTGATGCATATCGTATAATCATACCCACGGATACTTGAGGTGACATTGGAGTATCTAGGTGACATTAGGGTTTTGGTTGATGTGTGTCTTAAGGTGTTATTTTACTACGAACTCTAGGGCTGTTTGTGACACTTATAGGAATAGCCCAATGGATTGATCGGAAAGAATAACTTTGAGGTGGTTTCGTACCCTACCATAATCTCTTCATTTGTTCTCCGCTATTAGTGACTTTGGAGTGACTCTTTGTTGCATGTTGAGGGATAGTTATATGATCTAATTATGTTATTATTGTTGAGAGAACTTGCACTAGTGAAAGTATGAACCCTAGGCCTTGTTTCCTAGCATTGCAATACCGTTTGTGCTCACTTTTATCGTTAGTTACCTTGCTGTTTTTATATTTTTCATATTACGAAAACCTATATCTACCATCGATATTGCACTTGTATCACCATCTCTTCGCCGAACTAGTGCACCTATACAATTTACCATTGTATTGGGTGTGTTGGGGACACAAGAGACTCTTTGTTATTTGGTTGCAGGGTTGTTTGAGAGAGACCATCTTCATCCTACGCCTCCCACGGATTGATAAACCTTAGGTCATCCACTTGAGGGAAATTTGCTACTGTCCTACAAACCTCTGCACTTGGAGGTCCAACAACGTCTACAAGAAGAAGGTTGTGTAGTAGACATCAAGCAGTTTCTGGCGCCGTTGCCGGGGAGGCTAGGTAAGTGGCACTCACACCCCGTCAACTAAGCTCTTTTCTGGCGCCGTTGCCGGGGAGGTGAGTGCTTGAAGGTATATCTTTAGATCTTGCAATCGAATCTTTTAGTTTCTTGTTTTATCACTAGTTTAGTTTATAAAAGAAAACTACAAAAAAAAGGAATTAAGGGTGCCTCATATGCTTCATCTTTTTAATATCTTTCGTGAAAATGATGGTAAGGAAAATTGTGCTCAAGTACTAGAAGAAGAAATCTATAAAATGTTTGGCACTAAATCTTTGTTAGTATGAATTATTTGAATACCCATGATGCTAATGATATGCAAAGTCACAAGCTTGGGGATGCTATGTTTGATGAAGATGATATGTTTAGTCCCCCAAGTTTTGATGAGCAAATTTATTATGATGAAAGCATGCCTCCTATTTATGATGATTATTGTGATGACACGTATGCTATAAAGAATAAAGAGAACCATGAAACTTGTCATCATGATTTTAATTTTCAATTGGATTATGCTTCACATGATAGTTATTTTGTTGAGTTTACTCCCACTATTCTGAATGAGAAGAATTTTGCTTATGTGGAGAGTAATAAAATTTCTATGCTTGTAGATCATGAAAAGAATACTTTATGTGTTGGTTATATGGTTGAATTCATTCATGATGCTACTGAAAATTATTATGAGGGAGGAATATATGCTTGTAGGAATTGCAATAATATGAAGTTTCCTCACTATGTGCTTAAAGTTTTGAAGTTATGCTTGTTTTGCCTTCTTATGCTAGTTGATTATTGTTCCCATAAGTTCTTTGCTCAAAAAATCCCTATGAATAGGAAGTGGGTTAGACTTAAATGTGCTAGTCATATTCTTCATGATGCTCTCTTTATGTTTCAATTCTTATCTTTTATGCGAGCATCATTGAAATCATCAGGCCTAGCTAGGGGCGTTAAACGTTAGCGCTTGTTGGGAGGCAACCCAATTTTATTTTTGTTCTTTGCTTTTTACTCCTGTTTAGTAATAAATAAATCATCTAGCCTCTGGTTAGATGTGGTTTTATGTTTTAATTAGTGTTTGTGCCAAGTAAGACCTAAAGGATCTTCTAGGATGATAGTTATTTGATCTTGCTGAAAATTCCAGAAACTTTCTGTTCACGAAAACAATTGTTTAAAATCACCAGAACGTGATAAAATACTGATTCCAATTGCAGCAGATCAATAAGCAAATTATCTAGGTCTTCCTATTTTGGTAGATTTTTTGAGTTCCAGAAGTTTGCGTTAGTTACACATTACTACAGACTGTTCTGTTTTCGACAGATTCTGTTTTTCGTGTGTTGTTTTCTTATTTTGATGAATCTATGGTTAGTAAAATAGTTTATAAACCATAGAGAAGTTGGAATACAGTAAGTTTAACAATAATATAAATAAATAATGATTTCAATACAGTACCTTGAAGTGGTGTTTTGTTTTCTTTCGCTAACGGAGCTTACGAGTTTTCTGTTAAGTTTTGTGTTGTGAAGTTTTCAAGTTTTGGGTAAAGATTCGATGGACTATGGAATAAGGAGTGGCAAGAGCCTAAGCTTGGGGATTCCCAAGGCACCCCAAGGTAATATTCAAGGATAACCAAGCGTCTAATCTTGGGGATGCCCCGGATGGCATCCCCTCTTTCGTCTTCGTTTATCGGTAACTTTACTTGGAGCTATATTTTTATTCACCACATGATATGTGTTTTGCTTGGAGCGTCATTTTATTTTCTTATGTTTTGCTTGCTGTTTGAATAAAGTACCAAGATCTGAAATTCTTAAATGACAGAGTTTTCACATAGTTGCATAATTATTCAACTACTCATTGATCTTCACTTGTATCTTTCGGACTAGTTTGTTGTTTGCTCTAGTGCTTCACTTATACCCTTTTAGAGCACGACGGTGGTTTTATTTTGAAGAAATAGATGAAGTCTCGTGCTTCACTTATATTATTTTGAGAGTCTTTTTAGAACATCATGGTAATTTGCTTTGGTTATGAATTTAGTCCTAATATGATGGGCATCCAAGAGGGATATAATAAAAACTTTCATATAAGGTGCATTGAATACTATGAGAAGTTTGATTCTTTATGATTGTTTTGAGATATGAAGATGGTGATATTAGAGTCATGCTAGTTGAGTAGTTGTGAATTTTAGAGATACTTGTGTTAAAGTTTGTGATTCCCGTAGCATGCACGTATGGTGAACCGTTATGTGATGAAGTCGGAGCATGATTTATTTATTGATTGTCTTCCTTATGAGTGGCGGTCGGGGACGAGCGATGGTCTTTTCCTACCAATCTATCCCCCTAGGAGCATGCGGGTAGTACTTTGTTTTGATAACTAATAGATTTTTGCAATAAGTATGTGAGTTCTTTATGACTAATGGTGAGTCCATGGATTATACGCACTCCCACCTTTCCACCATTGCTAGCCTCTCTAATACCGCGCACCTTTCGCCGGTATCATACACCCACCATATACCTTCCTCAAAACAGCCACCATACCTACCTATTATGGCGTTTCCATAGCCATTCCGAGATATATTGCCATGCAACTTTCCACCGTTCCGTTTATTATGACACGCTCCATCATTGTCATATTGCTTTGCATGATCATGTAGTTGACATCGTATTTGTGGCAAAGCCACCTTTCATAATTACTTCATTCATGTCACTCATGAGTCATTGCACATCCCGGTACACCGCCGGAGTTATTCATATAGAGTCATATTTTGTTCTAAGTATCGAGTTGTAATTCTTGAGTTGTAAGTAAATAAAAGTGTGATGATCATCACTATTAGAGCATTGTCCCAGTGAGGAAAGGATGATGGAGACTATGATTCCCCTACAAGTCGGGATGAGACTCCAGACGAAAAATAAAAAAAAGAGAAAAAAGAGGCCATAAAAAAAGAGAAAAAGGCCCAAAAAACCAAAAAATGAGAGAAAAAGAGAGAAGGGACAATGCTACTATCCTTTTACCACACTTGTGCTTCAAAGTAGCACCATGATCTTCATGATAGAGAGTCTCCTATGTTGTCACTTTCATATACTAGTGGGAATCTTTCATTATAGAACTTGGCTTGTATATTCCAATGATGGGCTTCCTCAAAATGCCCTAGGTCTTCGTGAGCAAGCGAGTTGGATGCACACCCACTTAGTTTCTTTTGTTGAGCTTTCATACACTTATAGCTCTAGTGCATCCGTTGCATGGCAATCCCTACTCACTCACATTGATATCTATTGATGGGCATCTCCATAGCCCGTTGATATGCCTAATTGATGTGAGACTATCTTCTCCTTTTTGTCTTCTCCACAACCACCATTCTATTCCACCTATAGTGCTATGTCCATGGCTCACGCTCATGTATTGCGTGAAAGTTGAAAAAGTTTGAGAACATCAAAAGTATGAAACAATTGCTTGGCTTGTCATCGGGGTTGTGCATGATTTAAATATTTTGTGTGATGAAGATAGAGCATAGCCAGACTATATGATTTTGTAGGGATAGCTTTCTTTGGCCATGTTATTTTGAGAAGACATGATTGCTTTATTAGTATGCTTGAAGTATTATTTTTTCATGCCAATATTAAACTTTTATCTTGAATCTTATGGATCTGAATATTCTTGCCACAATAAAGAAAATTACATTGAGAATTATGTTAGGTAGCATTCCACATCAAACATTCTGTTTTTGTCATTTACCTACTCAAGGACGAGCAGGAATTAAGCTTGGGGATGCTGATACGTCTCCAAAGTATCTATAATTTTTGATTGTTCCATGCTATTATATTATCATTTTTGGATGTTTATGGGCTTTATTAAACACTTTTATATTATTTTTGGGACTAACCTATTAACCCAGAGCCTAGTGCCAGTTTCTGTTTTTCCCTTGTTTCAGTGTTTCCCAGAAAAGGAATATCAAACGGAGTCCAAATGGAATGAAACCTTCGGGAAAGTTATTTTTGGAACGGAAGCAATCCAGAACTTCTTGGAGAGTACGTAAGGGAAGCAACGAGGAAGGCACGAGGCAGGGGGGCACGCCCACCCCCTGGGCGCGCCCTCCACCCTCGTGGGCCCCTCGTGGCTCCCCTGATGTATTTCTTTCGCCTATATATATATCCATATACCCTAAAACCATCGCGGAACAGAATAGATAGGGAGTTCCGCCGCCGCAAGCCTCTGTAGCCACCAAAAATCAATCGGGACCCTGTTCCGGCACCCTGCTGGAGGGGAGGATCCCTCACCGGTGGCCATCTTCATCATCCCGACGCTCTCCATGACGAGGAGGGAGTAGTTCACCCTCGGGGCTGAGGGTATGTACTAGTAGCTATGTGTTTGATCTCTCTCTCTCTCTCTCATGTTCTTGAGGTGATACGATCTTGATGTATCGCGAGATTTGCTATTGTAGTTGGATCTTATGATGTTTCTCCCCTTCTACTCTCTTGTAATGGATTGAGTTTCCCCTTTGAAGTTATCTTATCGGATTGAGTCTTTAGGGATTTGAGAACACTTGATGTATGTCTTGCGTGGGATAACCGTGGTGACAATGGGTTATTCTATTGATTCACTTGATGTATGTTTTGGTGATCAACTTGCGGGTTCCGCCCATGAACCTATGCATAGGGGTTGGCACACGTTTTCGTCTTGACTCTCCGGTAGAAACTTTGGGGCACTCTTTGAGGTTCTATGTGTTGGTTGAATAGATGAATCTGAGATTGTATGATGCATATCATATAATCATACCCACGGATACTTGAGGTGACATTGGAGTATCTAGGTGACATTAGGGTTTTGGTTGATGTGTGTCTTAAGGTGTTATTTTACTACGAACTCTAGGGATGTTTGTGACACTTATAGGAATATCCCAATGGATTGATCGGAAAGAATAACTTTGAGGTGGTTTCGTACCCTACCATAATCTCTTCGTTTGTTCTCCGCTATTAGTGACTTTGGAGTGACTCTTTGTTGGATGTTGAGGGATAGTTATATGATCTAATTATGTTATTATTGTTGAGAGAACTTGCACTAGTGAAAGTATGAACCCTAGGCCTTGTTTCCTAGCATTGCAATACCGTTTGTGCTCACTTTTATCGTTAGTTACCTTGCTGTTTTTATATTTTCAGATTACAAAAACCTATATCTACCATCCATATTGCACTTGTATCACCATCTCTTCGCCGAACTAGTGCACCTATACAATTTACCATTGTATTGGGTGTGTTGGGGACACAAGAGACTCTTTGTTATTTGGTTGCAGGGTTGTTTGAGAGAGACCATCTTCATCCTACGCCTCCCACGGATTGATAAACCTTAGGTCATCCACTTGAGGGAAATTTGCTACTGTCCTACAAACCTCTGCACTTGGAGGTCCAACAACGTCTACAAGAAGAAGGTTGTGTAGTAGACATCAAGGCGTTGCAGATGTACATACAGATGTTTGACCGACCGCTGACTGAAAGTCACGTGCAAGCGATTCTCGCTCTGTTCGGGTGGGAGGCCTCGGCATTGCCACTGCTCGAGCAAGATGGTGTGATAGAGGGGCAGCAATGAGCTGGCCAGGGCTGGTGGATGCGATGGGATGGAAAGATGAGTATGTTACCATGTAAAACCCTAGTGTCGAACGTGCGGGGTCTCAATAACCCTGCACGTCGTAGCGCGGTATTCCAAGTAGTTCAGGCAGCTTCTCCGAGCATATTGTGTTTTCAAGAAACGAAAATGGAGGTGGTGTCGCCGGATGTGGTGGCCCACTGTACTGGGCAGAGATTTGGGAATTTTTTCTACCTGCCGGCTGTTGGCACGAAGGGGGCATTCTCCTTGCTTGGGATGCGTCCATGGTGGATATTTCACTACCACACTACACGGCTAATGCGTTAACCGCCTTGGTCAGACATAGCGACGGGGTGCAATGGTGGATAACTGTGGTTTATGGGCCACAACATGACCATGAAAAAATTGAGTTTATGCATGAACTGGTGGAGATTAGGGAGCTCATCGCGGGTCCTTGGGCGGTGCTTGGGGACTTTAACTTGCTAGTAAACCCAGAGGACAAAAGCAGCGCCCTCATTAATAGACGTATGATGGCTAGATTTCGAGCGAAGCTGAACGCCTTGGAGCTGAAAGAATTGTATTTGAATGGCCGGAGGTACACCTGGTCCAATGAGAGGACCGAGGTCACGTTGGAAAAGATCGATCATGTTTTCGGCACGACGTCGTGGGAAGAACTATACCCAACATGCCACCTCACTGCTCTGGGATCGGCGGTGTCTGATCACTGCCCCCTGCTTCTAGACTTAACGGCAGACTTGGGCGTGGGGAAGGGCTTCAAATTTGAAGCTTTTTGGACGAAGGCGGATGGGTTCAGGCAAACGGTCACTACAAAAAAAATACACTTCCGTGATGATACGTGTTTGTCACAGTAGGTCGCGTTTTCTATCATGCATGTACATCCATGACAAATTTATGACAGAATCAAGATTGTCATACTTGTGCTGTCGTAGAAGTGTTCCATGACATTGCCAAAATTATCATCACGGAAGTGTCGACTTCCATGACGATAAATCGCGCATCACAGAAGTGCTTTCGTCAAGGGTGACCGACACGTGGAATCCACCGTAACGGAACGCCGTTAAGCTATCGGGTCGGATTTTGGATCCGATAACCCGTTAACAGCCACGACCAATGCCGATTTTCCACGTGTAAAATTCTCATTGGCTGAAGGATCCACGCGTCAGCTCCGCGTTGGCACACGTGTCACTCATCCAACGGTCGAGATGGGCCTATGATATGTTGACACGTGGACCGGCCCAAAAGTGGCCCACAAAGTTTAAATGGGCCGGCCCAACCGAAGGCCCATAAGATTTAGCGGACCATAATGGGCCGGCCCAGGTAAAGGCCCACAAAATTTAGCGGACCATAATGGGCCGGCCCAGCTAAAGGCCCACATGATTTTGCAGACCATAATGGGCCGGCCCAGCTAAAGGCCCACAAGATTTGCAGACCACAATGGGCCGGTCCAGCTAAAGGCCCACAAGATTCTGCAGACCATAATGGGCCGGCCTAGCTAAAGGCCCAACATTATCTGTCAAATCGGCCCGTCAACGGCCTGTCCTAAAATTGTCATCAACGCGGCCCATGGTCACTTTTGGCCCGTTAACGGTCCGCTAAGTAATTGGGCCGAATTACGGCCCGGTGTATTTCTGGCCTGTTAAAGGCCCGGCTACATTTGTGCCCATTTATAGGCCATCAAAACTTTCGGCCCATAAACGACCGTGAAGGATTTGGGTCATATTCGGCCATGTCTGACATTCGTCCTGTTAGAGGCCGACTATAGCTTTGGGCCACTTTCGGCCTGTTGTCATTTTCGGCCTGTTAACGCCGGACGTAAACCATGGGCCATATGTGGCCCAACGTCATATCGGGCCCATTAACGGCCCATATAAAAATGACGATAATCTAGCCCGACCGAAGTTTCGGCCTGTTAAAGGCCCGTGTATTAGGTCGGCGCATTTACGGCCCGTCCGAATTTCGGCCTGTCAAAGATCCGCATCGAAATGGGCCACCATTTCGGCCTGCTAAGTCCAGTGGGTTATTTGGCACAATCAGGGCCCAATCTCACTTTCGGTCTATTAAAGGCCCATGTTTTTATGGGCTCGAGATATTTACACCTGTAAACGGCCTATTTTTACTGAGGGCCCAAATTATGTTTAGGCCTGTTAAAGGCCCACTATGGGCACAGGCCTACCAGAAAAATATGAAAGCTTATGCTGATTTAGGCCCAGACATTTTTAGTGGGCTACATGCCAATTTCGGCCCGTAATCGTTTTTAGCCCAATTGGAATGGGCCCGACGAATGTTGGCATGTTGGGCTCCTACGAAGCTTTCGGCTGAATACATTACTAAGATAAACCTACACTATACAAAAATAGCGTCGTAATTACTGCAGCCTGAGGCAGCATCATAAATGTTGTATCACAACAAAATAAATTCCAACCATACAACAAAAGGCCTGTTGGCATAAAGTTTACAGTCCTTCTAGATAAAAGCACCATTAGATGTATAGAAGCACAGATCATTTGACCTGAGTGCTAATGTTTCAGGCTGTGGAATCTGATGGAGCAGCACAATCTCCACCTTTTTTCTACCATTGCTCTTGAACAACGAAGCGAATGTCTGATAGTCTGGTTTCAAAACCATTCATATCTTGACGACATTTCTCAACCACTATTCTTGTTTCCGAAACAACGTCCATTAGGGATTGGACTTGTGTCTGGAGCACAGATATATCACTCTGTCTAGCAGGAAGATTTTGTTCAGTAGGCGATTTGGACGAGGTTACCTTGACAACCAACCCAGAATTACGCAGGAAGGTGCTTTTTGCACTGTTAGTGGAGAGATACTGACTCACTGCAGCAAGAGGTGACATTGTGCCTGTAGTAGCCTCGTCACCTTCAGGTGGTTGTGGCTGTTCAATCATTTTTTCCATAGCTTCCTGAAAGTTTGAACTTGTAGATTAGTGTACCAGATAAGTTACTAATGAGACAAAAACAAACAAAGTAGGTTAAACGTTTATACATAACTTATTTTGGTGAACTACTGTAATACATTAGCATGTATTGTAGTGCCAACTACATAATAAAAAATCACTTTCGGAAAATATGTCCATGTAGCATGCCTACTGTATTGTCTATTTCCTCACATTCATTGACATCTAAGGATAAAGAGACATGGTTTAAAGGAGGATGAACATAGTATGACATTATTCATATCATGGGCAAACAGATATAAAACAAACAGGCTATTTTATCATTGTGTGCGCACGTGAACATAACAACTAGATTACAGATCAAGACCAAAAGAATATCCTTCATCTCTTTTAAACCATGTAAGGTGAAATTTTACGTTAAGACAACTGTGAATAAAAGTGAACAGAGTAACTGACATTGGCTACAAACCAAGTAGTTAAATGAACACATCACAGTACCAATCAGTTCAAGGCAGGAGGAGTAAGGACTTACAACAGCGGCTTGAACTGGTGTGCTCATGCCCTTCATCTTGCTAGTGTGGCAATCCTTGAAGATCTGCACTGCATTCGGTTGTTCAGGTTCTTTTTGGTCCGCACGGGCTTTCCTCTGTATTTGGAACAAGTCAATATAGATACGATAATATGGCACAAAAAAAGAAGGAAGTAGCAGCTATTTACAAGAGCCTCGCAGTGTGCAATATAGCTACGAGATCCTGTTGTCTGTTGGAATTTCACTTTAGAACGGTTGGTGTTGTTCTTCAAACAGTTAGCCTAGAAGAAGGTACACTTGTAAGGCACATACATAAATACAAGTTCAATATGTGGTCTTATCAAATACATATAGCCTACCTGATACTTTGGATCAGACCGGTGTTTAACGAGGGCTGTCCAGTCTTCATCTGTAATATATTCCACTGGAGATGTTTGGGCGATTTCATTGTTAGCCTTGCCTTCAAAGTGAGATTTTCTAAGGTGGTACCGATACTGTCGCATAGCAGACTGAAAAACATGAGTGCATGCTTGTTTAGTTGCATCATCTTTCGGATCCAACTTGAACCTCATCTGTTGAAAAAAGAATGTGAGTCTTATTAGGAGGAAGCTAGAAAGTATGGGATAGAGCAAGACAATATTACTAATTGCGATGAATAACATTACTTACGGATAAATGGTCAAGGAAGGTGTTAAACTGGGTATTGTCTTTCTCATTCCTGTACTGGATCCACGTTGGGAGGATACGTGCATGACACCTAACGGCAACGGCTGCCTCTGATACTAACTTGGCTGACTCTGTAGCATCACGTGGCCTTTTTAAACCTGCCTCAAAATGGATCTCCATTCTTCCTCCTTTAGATTTTGTTAATCTATCAAGCATTATCCCTAATGTCTGTTTCCGCTTGTACCGTGGTGCTAGTTCAACAACGAATATGGAAAGTGTTAGTGTACATCAAACTATGAGAGTACATATAAAGGAGCATGCAACTGCAACTTGACTCGGTCAGGTACCGTCTTGGTGTTGATGCTCATGAGGTTCATCTGATCTTGTGTCGGGTGGTAGGTGCGACATATGCCAACGGGTGGCTTATCATGGTGGGAGCCAGTAAGACGTCGCCGGTGCTTGGAAACGGGATGAGGCGAAGACATGCACGCCGGCGAATCTTACCCAGGTTCGGGGCTCTCCGTGGAGATAACGCCCCTAGTCTTGCTCTGCGGGGTCTCCGCATGATCACTAGATCAGAACGAGTAGCTACAAAATGCTCCTTGAGCTGTGGGGTTCAAGGGAGAAGAAGAGCAATGCTAGCTCTTGCTTCCCTCTCTATATGGTGTGTATGTAACTCTAAGAAGCCAACCCTCTGCATGGGTGCCCCGGGGGGTTTATATAGGCCTACCCCCAGGGGTACAATTGTAATCTGACTGGGCGCGGGTCCCAGTCATCAGTGTCTGTGCTCGCCGGCTTCTCCGCCGGCCATTGGGGCCCGCCGACTGGTGGGTCCCGCCGGCTGCCGGCCTCTTGGTCAACAGGCCGGCCCCACTGCCTGGGGGTCTTGTCGGCGGCTGGTTACTGTAGCCTCGCCCCAGATGACGAGGGCTTTGTCAAGTTAAGCGTGGCTACAGTGTGCCGCCTCGAGGGCTCTCACTGTAGCCTTACTTCGTCTTGTGTCCTTAATGTGGCACATGCTTCAAGGGAAGGGGGTAGCCGGCTTCTGGGGGCCGGCTACGCCCCTGGCCGACTGGGGGAGGCCGGGCCGCCTTCGTATCTCTCTCTGGCTAAAGGGGTCCGCCGCCCGTGGGCCGTACTGGCGTCTGTCGTGGATGACGTCGAGGCCAGCATGGCTAAAGTGCCGAGCCGGACGGGAGATGGCTGACCCGTACGGCGTCCTGCAGCCATGTCTGCCTCGGGCTTCGGGGGTAGTGGGCCGCACTGTGGCCACACCCCGTCTTGTCACCGTTATGTGGGTGTAGTTTTGGTGGGTGTGGTCTTGGCCGGCTTTGTGGAGTCGGCGTGCTTCATGGCTGGCTCTGGGAAGTTGGTCCTCTTGGCGCCGGCTTCCTGGAGTCGGCCATCTCGCAACCATCTTGGGGGAGGTTACCGGGGCCGGGTCGCCTTTGGAGAGCCGGCCCCTGCGGTAGTCGGCCAGGGGAAGTCGGCCCAATGCTTCGAACGCTTGAAGGGTCAATCGGCCTGACAATTTTTGAAGAACCATGGGTAGTCGGTTAGGCTACCCGTGGCCATTTACTCCGATAGTAGTCCCCGAAGCTGATTGGGCTTCGAGGTTGGGTGGGAGTCGAGAAGCTCGATCAGCTTCCTATCTTGACGAGCCGGCAGCTGGGAGCCGACTTTTGTTGGGGGCGCCGTCTTGGCGAAAAAAAATTGGAGTCGGAGTGCGGGAGCTGGCCAGCGTGCACGCCGGGCCGCGGGCCGGCCACTTGCCGCCTGCGAACCACGTGGCATCCCCTGGCTAAAAAGTCCGCAAGCCCATGCGCGCGACGGGATGTCGCCACAGGTCGGGGGCCCGCCACGCCTACTCCCGGGCCCAGGCATGGATTCTCTGCGGCCCGAAGCCGCCCGCACGTCTTCCTGCGGCGGTTTCGGCACGCCTTTAGGGCATAATAATCGCGAGGCGTGGGGGAAGTGGGTGTAGTTAGTCCCACGTCTCACCCCACGCCCTGCCTTCTTGGCTTCACTGTGCGAAGCTATAAGTAGGGGGAGGGGGAGAGCGGCAGGCTCTCGCACGCCCCTCCTCTTTCCGCCATCTTCTTCCTTCTGCCCTTTCTTGCAACAGCGCCTCGCCGCCGCGCTGTTCCACCACTCGCTCCTCCGCCGCCGCGCTCGTTCTCGCCAGCCCCACGCCACGATGCAGTACAACGGGGATTGGGACGGCTCCAACGTCCATGAGGATCACGTCCAGTTCCTCCGCAAGACGCGGCGGCTGCCCGGCGCGGACAAGGTGGAGGTCCGTCTCACGCCAGCGAAGGAGATTACGCCGGAGCCGCAGGAAGGCGAGCGGGTAGTCTTCCACTCGCATTTCTTGCACGGAATCGGCTTGCCCGTCAGCGCTTTCTTCCGCTCCTTTCTCGAGTTTTACCAACTCCAGCCGCACCACCTCACCCCGAACACGGTGGTGCTGCTGTCCGCCTTTGTCACCTTGTGCGAAGGCTACCTCGGCGTCCTCCCCACCCTCGAGCTCTGGGGGGGAGTTTTTCCAGTCCAAGCTGGGCACGCGCATGCAGGGCGTGCCGGCTCAGAGTGGCGCCTTCATCGCGATGCGGAGGGTGGCTGCCGACAACCCCTTCCCCATCATCACACTGATCTAGTCGGTGAAGCGATGGCAAAAATCATACTTCTACGTGAAGAACGTCGCCCCGCAGGGCGACTACGTCAATCTGCCGGCTTACGTAGCCGGCCCACCGATAGGCAGGCGGCCCCAGTGGTCCTACCAGGCCGTGACGCTGACGCCAGCTGGAACCGTAGCTGTCGCCCGAGTGCGAGCGATGATCCAGTCGGAGGGCTTGTCGGAGCCCGATCTGCTGGCCGCCTTCGTCACGCGCCGGGTGCTCCCGCTCCAGAGCCGCCCTCATCTGATCTGTCAGATGAGCGGCCAGCTGGATCCAAGCCGGATGTGCACCAAAGACATGCCGCACGACGAGGTGGCCTATATGGTGAACTACCTTGCGAACTGCAAGCTCTCCGCAGAGTGGCAGTTCGGCAAGGAGCCATATTGCTGAGCCCATCCGCCGCCCACGGTAAGTTCTCCTTGTCTCTTCTTCTTCTCTCAGTTTTGTCGCCGAGTTCCTTTTGGCCGACTCTGACTAGTCAACTTGTCTCGACAGAGCCCTCTTCTTCGGCCTGCAGGCGGGTCGGACGCGGAGCGCCGATTCGTCCCCGACCAGACGGAGAAAGATCTGGAGGACCCCGACTTGGGGCGGCCGCTATGGACGACAACACCGAGGCAGGCGGTGGCCAAGCCGGCAGCGAAGCAGGCGGCTCCGGGCTTGGAGTCAGCTTCGACGACTGGCCGGATGACGACGAGGCTGAAGTCGTCCCACGCCGTCAGCCGGCGCCTGGCCACGGCGCGGGTTCCTCTGCTGCGCCGCCTGCTCGGGGCGGCGGGCAAAAGCGTCGTGCCGCGCCGGGCTTGTTCGGCAGTCGGCCGAAGAAGCCTAGGGGCGGGGCAGCGGTGACCAGACGGGAGGAGGCGGCCGCGAAGGCGGCTCGCTTTCGCAAGGCGGTGAAGCAGCCGCAGACGGTGTTGGCGTGAGTATACTCTCCTTCGTGCATTCTCTTTTGTTTTCTCTGGTAACTCCTGAATTCTTGTCCTTCTCTCCAAACAACCAGAGCTCCATTGTCGCTCGAGCGGGCTGCTGCCGCCTCCGTTGTTGGGTCGCCGGGAGGATCTGGGAGCACCACTCGTCGCGTGGACCCCCGTGCCGATCTTCTGGCGGAGACGGAGCGGAACGCGCGGGAGGCACGGGAGGAGCGGGAGACGCGGGAGGTGGAGGCTTTGAGGGCGGCTGCCGCCAAGGCGGCGCAGGAGGAGGAGGCGGCGAAGGCGCGCGCTGATGCGGCGGCCAAGGCCCAAGCGGAGGCGGCGGCTGCGACGATGGCGGATGAAGCCTTGCTGGTCACCCCACTGCGCGTTGCGGCGCCTGGGGCCCTAGAGCCCTTGCCCGAAGAAGCCGGCAGTGACCGGCCGGGGCTGGAGAGGGATGACGACGTTGTTATCCTGGAGAGGGCAGCGGTACCGACCCCGCCGACTGGGGCGGCTCAAGGCGGCCGGCCTGATCTGCCGCCTGCGCAGTCGGTGGTGGGCGAGCCGGCCGCGAGGACTGAGCCGGCGGTCCGGGCGCCGCCGTGCCGGCGCGCGGGGAAGGCCGTGTCAGAGCCGCAAAAGGCTGCGTTGGAGCCGCAGCCGGCCGCGGGCTCCAGCTCGTCGGCCCAGGATGTGGAGGCAGCTAGTGCCACCTCGGGGTGGACGCCGGGCGGAGGGACGGCCGTCATGAATGTGGCCGCGCAGGACATCCGGACTCGGCTCTAGGCCCAGGCTACGGCGCTGAGGCGATACAACGATGAGTTCCTTGCGACGCGGGCGGCCATCCGGGCTAGTCTTCTTATCTTGCTTCTTTTTGATCATGGTCTCTTCCGTGGGGGCGCATCAGCGCACCCACTGGGTGTAGTCCCCGAGTTCCGAGTCGGCTGCTGAGCAGGCGGCTTGGAACTTCTTAGCGGATCTAGTTTTGCTATTCTTTCTCTTACTTCGCTCTTCTGCGTGTCTTGCAGGACTACCACAATCTTCGCGCGGCTGCCTTCAACTCCCAGGCTCGGGAGCTGACCCAGAAGACCGCCGACCTAACTGAGAGCCGGGGTAAGTGCTTCGTCCTTTATCTCATGTGGGGGCGCGTCAGCGCACCCACTGGGTGTAGTCCCCGAGATCCGGGCCGACTGCTGAGCAGTCGGGTCGGATCTTTCTTGACGACTTCTTCTTATTGCTCCTTCTTTCTCTGCCGTCCCTGCAGCGGCCAACGCTAGTCTAAGGGAGCAGCTGGGAGGGTCTCAGGCCGCCCTTCGTGCCAAGGAGGCCGAGTTCGCCGCCTTGGTGCAGGAGCGTGACCGCCTGGCCAAGAGGTTGGCCGACCAGGAGGACAGCCATAAGGCGGCTCTGAAGGCGGTGCAGGACAGCGAAGCCGCCCTCCAGGCCGAGTACGAGACAGAGGCGGCTGGCTGGGCCGAAGAAAAGCAGACGCTGATCAATGGCTATGGCCAGATCGAAGATTTCGTTGACGGTAAGCCGCCTACTTCTTCGTCCTTTCTTGTCGCCTGCCGCTTTTGGCTCGTTTTCTGACTTGGTGTTTTCTCTTCTTTCTCTTTCTTTCTTGCGCAGAGTACTTCCCTAGCTACTCTACCGCCGCCAACCAGATCATCGAGGCCCGCCGCGAGGCCCGGAGGCAGTCTGGCGCTGAGATTGCGCCAAACGCTAGCCGGTCGCTGGAGGAGCAGCTCTTGGCGATTCAGGCCCGCCTCCAGCCGGCTTATCGGATGCTCCGCCGTCTTCAATGTGCCGGTGCGCAGATGCTGGCCACCCTCTGGCCTGGCGAAGTGGTTCCCCGCACCCCTAGTCGGACTGCCGACTGGCTGGAGGTGGCGGTCGGCCGCTTTGAAGCCTGGAAGGCTTCGGCGGCTCGGTCCGGCGCCAGGAGGGCACTGGAGTTCGTCAAGGCCTGGTATCCCGGCCTGAGTCTGGACCAGCTGGCTACCTGGCGGCAGCAGGCCGACACGGAGCTGGAGCCGGCGCGGCCGGCTATCATCCGGCGGGCTTCGGCGATCGCCGACTACACCGACACCAGCGCCTTCGCCCCTGAGGTAGATGACAACGGTGTTGCCCAGCCAGAGGAGTGGTTCGGGCTGAACCCGGCAGACGGCAAAGACTCGGCGGAGGAGATCGACTCCAGCGACGAGGGCGAAGAGGAACAGGAGGAGGGTGAAGACGCCGGGCCGGATGGTGGGGTGGCCGGCCAGCCTCAGCCTGACCGCACCTCCAGTAACACGGCACGCGCGGGCGCGCCGCCTGCCACCGGCGGTGACCAAGCCGAGACCCGCCAGCCGGCCACTCCTTCAACCGGTGACGCCGTCTCCACCGACCAACCCGGCTCCCGCACCGCGCCTTTAGTCTAGTCTGCTATCTTTTATTTTCCTGTTTTATCACCTTTGGAACAATATTTTGTTAAGTTTGCACAATTCCACCCACTGGGGGTGTATTCGAACTATGTCGATTGCCGACCTGTTGGGGGCTTTATATGTATATATGACTATGCATGTGTTTGGCTTTTCCTTGTTCTTTGCTATTCATCCTTCTGCTGTTTCCTTTGCCGCCCTCCCTTGGTTGCCGCCTCCCCAGTCAGACAGTTGCTCTGCAATCTGTGGCTGGAGAAGTGCTTGGCCAGTTGGGAGGGCAAGTACTCTAGCTTTGTTGGATTATAGCTAAGTGTTTGGGAAGCCGGCCAGCCGGCTGTTCTGACAGCCGGCAAGCGTGGTTGGAGGCCGTCTTTTAGCTATATAAGTTCATTCGTCCTTAGCCGTTTTTCGTGTGGGCGTCCTTTCTGCCTTGGCTCTCGCTAGTCGGACAGTCGGTTCTTCGAGCTGCGACTTTCAACAAGAGAGGACTCGGGAGCCGGCACACTACTTGTCTGACTTCAGGTAGAACTTTTAATATAGCTTAAGGCGGCCAGTCCCCGGGCCGACTAGTCGAACCCGGTGCCAGACAAGATATCAAATGTAATAATACATTCATGGATATGACACTCGTCACTCGTGGAGAAATGGAGGCAGTCCCCGAGTACTTTTCTGGGGGCCTGTTGTTTCGTACTTAATACAAAAGGGTAGCATGATACATACTGCTTTCAACTATAAAATATTCTCAGGAGGTTCGCGTTCCATGGTCGCTCCGACTCCTTGCCGGAGTCGTCCTTCTTGCGTGCTCTTGGTTTTTGCGCGTCGATCAAGTAGTAGGAGTCGTTGCCTAGTGCCTTGCTGATGACGATGGGGCCTTCCCAAGGGGCCGAGAGCTTGTGCTGGCCGGCTGTTCGCTGGATCAGCCGAAGCACAAGGTCGCCCTCTTGGAAGGATCTTGGCTTGACCTTGCGGTTGTGGTAACGGCGTAGCCCTTGCTGGTAGATGGCGGACCGGCTGAGTGCTAACAGCCGGCCTTCTTCTAGTAGGTCGACGCCATCTTCTCTTGCTTCCTTGGCCTCCGCCTCCGTGTACATAGTGACCTGAGGCGAGTCGAACTCGATGTCGGTTGGGATGACAGCCTCGGCACCATATACAAGGAAGAATGGAGTGAAGCCGGTTGACTTGTTGGGGGTAGTTTGCAGACTCCAGAGGACGGCCGGCAACTCATCGAGCCAACAGCCGGCCGATCGCTCCAGTGGTAGAACCAGTCGGGGCTTGATGCCAGAGAGGATGAGTCCATTTGCTCGCTCGACTTGGTCGTTTGACTGCGGGTGGGCAACGGACGCTAAGTCCAGTCGGATACCCTGCTTCGCGCAGAAACGTGCCAGTGCTCCTTTGGCAAAGTTTGCGCCGTTGTCGGTGATGATGCTGTGTGGTATGCCGTACCGAGTGGTGATGTCGGTGATGAATGTCACTGCAGTCGGCCCATTCAGTTTCTTGATTGGCTTCGCTTCGATCCACTTTGTGAACTTGTCCACGCCGACAAGCAGATGTGTCAAGCCGCCGCGGGCTGTCTTGAAAGGGCCCACCATGTCCAGTCCCCAGACAGCAAAGGGCCAGGTTAGGGGAATGGTCTTGAGTGCAGAAGCCGGCAGGTGTTGCTTGGAACTGAAGACTTGGCACCCTCTGCAGCTCTTGACTATCTCTTTGGCATCTTCTAAAGCAGTCGGCCAGAAAAAAACCATGGTGGAAAGCTTTGGCCACAAGTGATCTTGAGGCTGCGTGGTGGCCGCATTCGCCTTGGTGGATATCCTTGAGGATTGCCACACCTTTTTCTGGCTCGACACAGCGCTGGAAGACTCCAGTGACGCTGCGCTTGACAAGCTCTCTGTTGAGTATTGCATATGCTCCAGCTCGTCGTTGCACTAGTCTTGCTGAGATCTCATCAGCCGGCAGCTCTCTGTTGACTCGGAATTTGAGGATGGGCTGGGCCCATGACGGAGCTGCGACTTCTTCTTCTGTTAATGCGGCCACCATGACTCGGGTGGGTGGGTCGGGTGGCGTGAAATTGGAGTCGGCCACTGCTTCTTGTGTTGTTGCAGTCCCCGGGCCGACTGCTGCAGTCCCCGGGCCGGGTTCTGAAGTCCCCGGGCTGGGTGCGACTACGGCAGTCCCCGGGCCAGTTGTCGAAGTCCCCGTGCCGCCTGCGGGGTTCCTCCAGTCAGATCCGGCTATATCTAGCACAGGCGGTACGAAGATAGAGTCCGACTTTGGAGACGGCTTGATGGACGGCTTGAGGAGGCGCTGGAGGGAGACGCCAGTCGGTATAGCCTGTCGGGTGGAGCCGATCCGTGCCAGGGCATCTGCTTGGTCGTTGTCGGCCCTTGGCACGTGAAGGAACTCGCACCCTTCGAAGTACCCACTGATATGCTGAACGAGGAATCGATAGCTCGCCATGTTTGCGTCCTTGGCGTCCCAGTCGCCTGACGACTGCTGGACCACCAAGTCTGAGTCGCCATAACATAAGATCCGGCGTATGCCGAGCTCTTTGGCTAGCCGGAGCCCATGTATGAGCGCCTCATACTCGGCCACATTGTTGGAGGCGGCAAAGTGGATTTGCAGCGTGTATCTGAGCTTGTCGCCTTTGGGAGAGGTGAGGACGATGTCGGCTCCCAAGCCGGTGCGCATCTTGGACCCGTCGAAGTGCATCCGCCAATGGGTAGAGTCGGGAGCCGGCGGTAGGTACTGGGTCTCGGCCCAGTCGACGAGAAAGTCGGCCAATGCTTGGGACTTGATGGCGGTGCGGGGCTGGTAGAAGATTGTGTATGGTGCCAACGCAATGGCCCATTTAGCCACCCGGCCGGATGCATCCCGGCTGCCTATGATCTCGGCAAGCGGGGCGGTGCACACGACCGTGATGGGATGCTCTTGGAAGTAGGGCTTTAGCTTCTTGGCAGCGAAGTACACCCCATAGCACATCTTCTGGTAGTGCGGGTAGTTTTGCTTTGAGCTGGATAGTACTTCGCTTAGATAATACACCGGCCTCTGGACTAGCTGGGCTCGGCCTTCTTCCGGGCGCTGGACCACAACAACTGTACTGACCACTCGGCTAGTCGCGGCAATGTAAAGGAGCATGGGCTCCTTCTCAGTCGGTGCCGCCAGGACAGGTGGAGTGGTCAGCATCTTCTTCAGCTCGTGGAAGGCTTGGTCGGCTTGGTCATTCCACTCGAAGTGAGTGGATTTCTTCATGAGTCGGTACAGGGGGAGAGCCTTCTCTCCTAGCCGGCTGATAAAGCGGTTTAGGGAGGCCAAGCACCCGGTGAACTTCTGCACATCTCGCAATTTGGTGGGAATCTCCATCCTCTCGATGGCCTTGATCTTCACAGGGTTGCACTCGATGCCGCGTTCGGAGACCAGGAAGCCTAGCAGCTGGCCGGCTGGTACTCCGAACACGCATTTCTCGGGGTTGAGCTTGATTTGGAATCGGCACAAGTTGGCGAATGTTTGTTTGAGATCTTCCAGCAGGGTGCCGCGCTTTTCTGTCTTCACCACAATGTCGTCTACATAGACGTGGGCATTTCTGCCGAGTTGCTTGAGGAGGCATTTCTGCATGCAACGCTGAAAAGTGGCACCGGCATTCCTCAGGCCGAATTTCATAGTCAGGTAGCAGAAAGCTCTGAATGGTGTGATGAAGGCAGTCTTCAGTCGGTCTGCTGGGTCCAACTTGATTTGATGGTACCCTGAGTAGGCATCCAAAAAACTCAACAGCTCGCATCCGGCTGTGGAGTCTATCACTTGGTCAATCCGTGGCAAAGCAAACGGATCCTTGGGGCAGCCTTTATTGAGGCTGGTGTAGTCTATACACATGCGCCACTTGTTGTTCTTCTTCAATACCAAGACTGGATTGGCGAGCCACTCTGGAAAAAATACTTCCATGATAAAGCCAGCGGCGAGGAGCTGGGCTATCTCTTCTCCTATGATTCTTCGCTTTTCTTCTGACAGTCGGCAAAGGGGCTGTTTGACCGGCTTCGCGTCGGCTCGGACGTGTAATTTGTGCTCGACGAAATCCTTCGGGACACCTGCATGTCCTTTGGGGACCATGCGAAGACATCTCGATTCTCATGGAGGAAGTCGACGAGATCGCCTTCCTATTTACTGTCCAAGTTTGCCCCAATGATGGCAAACCTTTCCGGGTTCTCTGGGTCCAGGGGTATCTTCTTCGTCTCCTTGGCCGGCTAGAAGGAGCCATGCAAATCACAATCTTTGGGATTGGGGGACGGGGCCGGCTGCTTGCCGGCCATGGCCACAACCCGCTCCAGCATCTTCTTCTCTTCCGCCACTATGAGGGACTCGGCCAGCCGGCTGCTGGCCATGGCGCACTCGATGGACTTCTTGTAGTCGCCGGCTACAGTGATGATCCCCTTCGAGCTCGGCATCTTCATCTTCAGGTAGGCGTAGTGGGGCACAGCCATGAACTTGGACAGAACAGGTCGGCCAAGCAAAGCATGGTAGGGGCTCTCCAGATCCACTACCTCAAACCAGATCGCTTCTCGGCGAAAATGATCCTTGTCTCCGAAGAGAACATCCATCTTGATCTTGCCGATCAGGGAACAAGACAAGCCGGGGACGATGCCATGGAACATGGTCCGGCTTGGCATAAGCTGCTTTGCCTTTATGTTCAGCTTCTCCATGGTATCGCGGTACAGTATATTGATACTGCTTCCGCCATCTATCAGGACGCGGGAGAATCGGGCGGCTCGCCTCTCCGTTGCGAGGGTAACATCCAAGACTAGTGCATAGGAGCCAGGGGATGGCATCACCTCGGGGTGGTCGGCCTGGCTCCAGTTGATGGGCTTCTCGGACCAGTGCATGAACTCGGGGGCGCTAGAGGCGACTGCGTTGACCTCTTGATGCTGACGGCGCCGACTACGCTTGTATTCGGCTTGGCTTATGAAGACGACGTAGGCGGCGTGCTCTTCGGGGAACTCATCTTGAATGGCACCGACTGCCGGCCGGGCCGCCGGCTGCTGGGGGGCTGGAGGCGGCGGGCCGGGAGGCGGAGGCGGCACCAGCCCTTCGCCCTTGGAGATTCGCGTGAGCCAGTGGCATTTTCGGGTCGTGTGGTTGGACGGCTTCGCGCTGCTGTGGAACTTGCAGGGGGCGTCGAGAGTCTGCTCGTAAGAGAAGGCCGGCTGCCAAGCCGGCCTGCCACCCTTCTTCTTGGGAGCGGGCCGCTCTTCGGGCTGCTCATCTTCAACTGTGGCCACCTGCCGGCTGGTGGAAGGCGGCATGGGGGCCTTGCGCTTGTGATCGTTCTGGTAAGGGCGCCGATTGGAGTCGCCAGCCGGCGTCTTTGGAGCCGGAGCGAGCACCTTCCCAGAGGCGTCCACTCGGAGCTCGGTCTTCATCGAGGAGTCAGCCATGGCGTACTTGTCCGCGATGATCAGCAGTTCGTCGAGGGTAGCCGGCTCGTCGCAGAGGAGTCGGTGCTTGAGGAGGGTGCCCTCTCGGCACCCGGCGGTGAAGTACTCGATGGCCTGAACCTCATGCACCCCCTCGCAGGAGTTGCAGAGCTCGGCCCACCGCGTGAGGTAGTCGCGGGTCGACTCATTGGGCCCTTGGACGCACAGGGAGAGCTGACGAGGCTTGGGAGGCCGCTTGTACGTGCTGGTGAAGTTGCGGACAAAGACTTCCGTGAAGTCCAGCCAGCTGTTGATGCTGTAGGGCTTGAGGCTGTTGAGCCAGGTGCGCGCCGTGCCTTGCAGCATGAGGGGGACGTATTTCACGGCCACGCGTCGGTTGCCGTTGGCTATGCTAACCGCAGTAGAATAGTCAATGAGCCAATCTTCCGGCTTCACAGAGCTGTTGTACTTGGGCGTGTCTCTGGGGAGCGAGAACCCTTTGGGGAAGGGCTCGTCACGGATGCGGGGGCCAAAGTATGGCGGGCCGACATCGTCTTCTTCTTCTAACGCCAGGGATCGAGCTAGGCGGTCGATTCGGTGGCGTGCGTCGTTCTCGCTGACTCCTTCGCGGCGGCCTAGTCGGCCACCGAGAGTCAGATGCGTGACAGGCGGCGGGGAGGGACGCCTCTCCCCTCGAGGCGGGGGAGGAGGCGGATTTCCTTGGCGCTCCACCGCTCGAGGGCGGCCTTCCGCGTCGCGCTCGATGGTGATACGAGTCCGGCTGCGGCTAGCAGCCGGCTCCTTCTCTTTCCTCTGGCGGGCGCCGCTCGCAGTCGGCGAGCGGGACGTCACGGCATGCTCCCGGCGCGGGGGATGACTATCAGCGCGGGCGCCGGCTTCATGCCGTTCTGCAGCCGCGTCGATCAGCTGCTGGATCCGCCTTGTCATGTAGGGGAGCTCATCGGCTCCCAGCCCATTTAGCTCTTCAGCGGCCGCCTGGGCGGCTCGTAGATTCTCGAGCGGGGTGGCGTAGACGGGGCGATCTGCCCCCAGCATGCTGGCGATAGCCGCGCCGCGCTTCTGGACGAAGCCGGCTCGGCCCGCTAGGCGGCGGCGTACCGAAGGCGGCGTCTCATGGAGGCTATCTTCTGGCCTTCTGCGACGAGGGCGAGGCGGCGTGCCTCTAGGGTCTCGGCGTCGGCGTCGGCCGGGATGGGGACGGATAGGTCGTGCATCGCCGCTCGCAGGGCATCGTGGGCGTTCTCGCCCGAGTTGGCGACGTGGCTGATGACTAACACTTCGGTGACAGCGCTGCTGCCACTGTCAGCCCGAGGGAGAGGATCGTCGAAGACCACCACGTCGGAGGGGTAGGCGTCGAGCGACGCCGTGTCGGAATCGACGAGCATCGGGTCGGTGGAGCCGATCGACTCCAAGTCTGCAGCAGGTTCGCTGGAGACGTGAAGCTGGTCGAGGAGGCTGACGAGGCGGCTCTCGTGGTAGTCCGTGCCTGCGTCGGACGCGGGCTCGTCGGAGATGCGAGTCTCGCCGAGAAGATCGGCGAGGCAGCTCGCCGCGCAGGCGTCGTCGACGCCTTGCAGCGCGTAGAGGCAAATGCCATCGGGCGCAGCAGGTTGGCTGCGCTCGCGTGGGAGGAAAAGGGTTCCCGTCCAGTACAGGTCTCCGGACGACGGTGCACCTGGCCCCACGATGGGCGCCAAATGTCGGGTGGTAGGTGCGACATATGCCAACGGGTGGCTTATCATGGTGGGAGCCAGTAAGACGTCGCCAGTGCCTGGAAACGGGATGAGGCAAAGACATGCACGCCAGCGAATCTTACCCAGGTTCGGGGCTCTCGTGGAGATAACACCCCTAGTCCTGCTCTGCGGGGTCTCCGCATGATCACTAGATCAGAACGAGTAGCTACAAAATGCTCCTTGAGCTGTGGGGTTCAAGGGAGAAGAAGAGCAAGGCTAGCTCTTGCTTCCCTCTCTATATTGTGTGTATGTAACTCTAAGAAGCCAACCCTGTGCATGGGTGCCCCAGGGGGTTTATATAGGCCTACCCCCGAGGGGTACAATTGTAATCCGACTGGGCGCGGGTCCTAGTCGTCAGTGTCTGTGCTCGCCGGCTTCTCCGCCGGCCATTGGGGCCCGCCGACTGGTGGGTCCCGCCGGCTGCCGGCCTCTTGGTCGACAGGCCGGCCCCACTGCCTGGGGGTCTTGTCGGTGGTTGGTTACTGTAGCCTCGCCCCTGATGACGAGGGCTTTGTCAAGTTAAGCGTGGCTACAGTGTGCCGCCTCGAGGGCTCTCACTGTAGCCTTACTTCGTCTTGTCTCCTTAATGTGGCACATGCTTCGAGGGAAGGGGGTAGCCGGCTTCTGGGGGCCGGCTACGCCCCTGGCCGACTGGGGGAGGCCGGGCCACCTTCGTATCTCTCTCTGGCTAAAGGGGTCCACTGCCCGTGGGCCGTACTGGCGTCTGTCGTGGATGACGTCGAGGCCAGCATGGCTACAGTGCCGAGCCGGACGGGAGATGGCTGACCCGTACGGCGTCCTGCAGCCATGTCTGCCTCGGGCTTCGGGGGTAGTGGGCCGCACTGTGGCCACACCCCGTCTTGTCACCTTTATGTGGGTGTAGTTTTGGTGGGTGCGGCCTTGGACGGCTTTGTGGAGTCGGCGTGCTTCATGGCTGGCTCTGGGAAGTCGGTCCTCTTGGCGCCGGCTTCCTGGAGTCGGCCATCTCGCAACCATCTTGGGGAAGGTTACCGGGGCCGGGTCGCCTTTGGAGAGCCGGCCCCTGCGGTAGTCGGCCAGGGGAAGTCGGCCCAATGCTTCGAACGCTTGAAGGCTCAATCGGCCTGACAATTTTTGAAGAACCATAGGTAGTCGGTTAGGCTACCCGTGGCCATTTACTCCAACATCTTGCCAAGTCCTGTTGTGTCAGCAGTGCTTCGGAAGTAGTGTTAGGTGTGAAGGCAGCTTGGTAACTGGCCAGTTCCGAAGCAAACGAACGAGTAACTGGTTGAGATGCTGGTACAGTTGAAGCGGATGCTGCAGCTGGTGGAGCAGGTGATACTGTGTTTGTAGATTTAGCCGGTGGACTTGGACCTTCTACTGCACTATAAGTACCAGCAGAATCTCGACGGCAGAACCTTTTCCGTTTCACCCGACGAGTAACAACACTCCCTACTATATTATTTTCCTTGCTCTTTTTTGACTTTGCCATGTCAAGCTGTACCCACAACACAAAAGAATAAAATCACTCTTCAGAACTCATTGATGCATGATACAGACAAGCAATACTTTGATGTAAGACAACCGTATGAGGATGGAATATGTAAGAAAAACAGGACAGCATGACATATTCACAGCTACGATGTGCAAACTAAGCAGAAGGATTTTCAAGAAAATAGAAGTAATGCAAGCTAGACACCATATGAAAGATGCAACCAATATTACTCTGCCAAGTTAAAAGTGTCTTGTCATAAGTGGCAATTCGAAAAATTAGAAGCAGTACAACGTAGAAATCAATGCAAGATGCAACCACTATCAAACTGCCATGTTAAAAGTGTCCAATCATGAGTGACTGATGCGGGATACACAACAACAGTACTTTGATGTATGAACATGGTATGATAGATAGATGCAGTGTATTCTAGACACAGAAAGCCATGTCATATGCACATGTATAACGTATAAACTCAGCAGGTGCAATTTAATCAAAATAGAAGAAATACATGCTAGACAATATATGCAACATGAAACCAATTATCACACTGTCAACTTAGAGCAAGCACCTGCGCTGGTGGAGTACGGGAGATGAACTCATCATGTAGACTTGGGACTTCAACTTCATTAGCAGTAGCAGTGCCAAATCTAGAGAGTCTCTGTTAGCGTCGGTGCGGAGGACCACCAACATCCCCTAACTTACTCTTTTCCTTCCTATTTTCTAATATTGCCTTATGAAGTCAAAACCACAAGAAGATGAATAAAATTAGCTCTGCATAACTGGTTGATGCATGATACAGACGAACACTACTTTGATGTAAGGCAAGCGCAGGATAGGAGGATGGAATATATACAAAAAAAAGACAGCGTTTCATATTCACACGTACGATAGGAGGATGGAATATGTATGAAAAAACAGTAAGCGGAAGGCATTTCAACAAAATTAGAAGAAATGAAAGCTAGGCACCATATGAACATGCAACCAATATCACTCTATCAGGTAAAAAGTGTCTCGTCGTAAGTGCCATTTCAAGAAATTAGAAGCAGTACAAGCTAGAAGACAATGCAAGATGCAACCTACATCACATTCCCAAGCTAAATGTGTCTTATGGGTAAGTGATCGTTGCAGGCAGAAGTTGTAAGCTACGCAGATGCAATTCAACATAATCAGAAGCAATACAAACTAGACATCATACGGAAAACGCAACCACGTATAACAGTTCCAAGTAAGAGCAAGCACCTGTGATGGTGGAGTAGGGGAGATGTGCTCATCATGTACACGTATGTTCTAGAAACAGGAACACGTGTCATATTCATAGGCATTATGTGTAAAGTAGATGCAATTCAAGTTAGAAGCAATACAAGCTAGACATCATACGCAACATGCAACCACATATAATAGTGTCAAGTTAGAGCAAGCACCTGTGATGGTGGAGTAGGGGAGATGTGCTCATCATCTACACAACTACGTTGACTGTCCAGCCTTGTGTTGTCTTGCGAATCTTGTTGGGAGGATGGCGGAGTAGAATCTGTAGAGACCCCCTGTTTGAGTTGCTCTGAAGGACCACCATCATCCACTGCCGGACTAATTTCCTTCAGCTGTAATGATTTTGCATTGTGAAGTCAAACCGATAAGAAAGAGGAATAAAATTCGCTCTTCAGAACTCATTCATGCATGATACTGACGAACCCTACTCGGATGAAAGGCAAACACATGATGCGAGGATGGAATATGTATGAAAAATAGGATGGTCTGACATATTCACACCTATGATGTGGTAACTAAGTAGAAGGCATTTCAACAAATTAGAAGCACTTCAAGCTAGGCACCATATGAAAGATGCAACCAATATCACTCTGCCAAGTTCAAACTGTATGGCGTTTCAACAAATTAGAAGCAGCACATGCTAGAAATCATATGCAAGACACAACCAATATCACAGTGGCGACTTGAAGGTGCCTTATCATAAGTGACTGATGCGGGATATGCAAGAATAGTACTCTGATGTAGAAACAGGAACACATCTCATATTCACATGCATTATGTGTAAAGTAAGCAGGTGCAATTCAACAAAGTTAGAAGCAATACAAGCTAGACATCATATGCAACATGCAACCACATATAATAGTGCCAAGTTAGAGCAAGCACCTGTGATGGTAGAGTAGGGGAGATGTGCTCATCATCTACACAGCTACGTTGACTGTCTAGCCTTGTGTTGTCTTGCGAATCTTGTTGGGAGGATGGCGGAGTAGAATCTGTAGAGAACCTCCGTTTCAGTTGCTCGGAAGGATCACCATCATCCAATGCCTTGCCAATTTCCTTCAGCTTTATTGATTTTGCATTGTGAGGTCATACCGACAAGAAAAAGGAATATCATTCGCTCTTCAGAACTCATTCATGCATGATACTGACGAACACTACTCTGATGAAAGGCAAAGTCATGATACGAGGATGGAATATGTACGAAAAAATGGACGGCTTGACATATTCACACCTATGATGTGGTAACTAAGCAGAAGGCACTTCAACAAATTAGAAACACTGCAAGACACCATATGGAAGGTGCAATCAATATCACTCTGCCAAGTTAAAACTGTCCCATCATAAGTGACTGATGCAGGATACACAAGAAGAGTAGTTTCATGTAAGAACATGGTGTGATAGACAGATATAGTATCTACCAAAAACAGGAAAGCGTGTCATATTCACATGTATCATGTGTAAGCTAAGCAGATGCAGTTTACACTAATTAGGAGCAATACGAGCTAGACACCATATGCAACATGCAACCAGATATCACACTGCCAAGTTAGAGCAAGCACCTTGGATGGTGGAGTATGGGAGCGGAGACTTGGACCTTGTAATGCACTATCAGTACAAGGAGAATCGGTACAGATGCTCCGTTTACGTTGCTGCAGAGGACCACCATCATCGCCTTCCTTACTCTTTTCCTTCCTCTTTCTTGATTTTGCCTTGTCAAGTCAAACCCACAAGAAAAAGGAATAAAATTTGCTCTTCAGAACTCATTGATGCATGATACTGACGAATACTACTTTCATGTAAGGCAGCCGCATGATAGGAGGATGGAATATGTATGAAAAACAGGACGGCGTGACATATTGACATGTATGATGTATAAAGTGTAAACTAAGCACAAGGTGCTTGAACTTGTTAGAATCGATGCAAGCTAGAAACCATATGAAAGATGAAACTAATATCACTCTGCCAAATTAAAAGGGTGCCCTAACAAATGTATTTGACCAAATTAGAAGCAATACATGGCAACAGGCTAGAAATAATATGCAATATGCAACGAATAAAGGTGACTCATCGTAAGTGATTGATGCAGGATACAGAAGAGAGGTAGTTTCATGTAAGAACAAGGTTAACACATAGATGTAGTGTGTACCAAAAATAGGAAGGCATGTCATATTCACACGTATAGTGTGTAAACTAAGCAGATGCAATTTACCCTAATTAGAAGCATTACAAGCTAGACACCGTATGCAACATGCAACCACATATCACACTGCGAAGTTAGAGCAAGCACCTGTGATGGTGGTGTAGGGGAAGTGCGGTCTTCAGGTACAGAGCTACGTTCAATATCTTCATTCAGGCTTGCTGTTTCTTGAGAATCATGTGGAGAGGATGAAATTGCATTCTTTATAAGAGTATTGCGTCTCATATTAACCCACGCGCGTGACTGTCTCATCATAAGCGATAGACACAGGATACACAAGAACAGTAGTTTGATGTAAGAACATGGTGTGATAGGCAGATGTAGTATGTACCAAAAACAGGAAGGCGTGTCATATTCACATGTATAATGTGTAAGCTAAGGAGATGCAATTTAACAAATTAGGAGCATTGATGAGGGATACACGAGAAAAATAGTTTGATGTAAGAACATGGTTAATAGAAAGACGTAGTATGTACCAAAAACAGGAAGGCATGCCATATTCACAGGTATAATGTGTTAACTAAGCAGATGCAATTTACCCTAATTAGAAGCATTACAAGGTAGACACCATATGCAACATGCAACCACATATCACACTGCCAAGTAAGAACAAGCACCTGCGATGGTGGTGTGGGGGAATTGCGGTGATCAACTAGAGAGCTACGTTGACTATCTTCATTTAGCCTTGCTGTTTCTTGAGAATCATGTGGGGAGGATGACACTGCACTCTTTAAACGAGTAGGGCGTCTCACAGTAACCCACTCGGGTGACTGTCTCATCATAGGTGATTGACGAGGGATACAAAAGAGCATTAGTTTGATGTACGAACATGGTTAATAGACATATGTAGTATGTATCAAAAACAGGAAGGCATGTCATTATCAAAGGTATAATGTGTAAAGTAAGCAGATGCAATTTAACCAAATTGGAAGCAATACAAGCTAGACACCATATGCAACATGCAACCACATTTGACAGCGCGAAGTTAAAGCAAGCACCTGGGATGGTTGTGTGTGGCAATTGAGATCATCAACTGCAGAGCTACGTTTACTGTCTCCAACAGCTGACACTGCACCCATTAGAGCGCTGAAACGCTTAGTGCATATCTTCGAACTACACTGGAGCGACTTCTGTCTTTTCTTTTCTGCATTCATCAACACTGCGTCAGAGTCTGAAATACCCATGCATAAAAATACAATAGTGTGAGTACGGGTGAAGTGTGTGCACAATTAGTATAGTGTAAAGGTAGCAGATAGCAGGTCGGTGAGAAATAAATGATGGGAGACATATGATAGCTCTACAACATGCATGGCACACTAAATTACTACATGATTCTATGAAAATAACAGTCGACTAAAAGCAAATAGGTCAGTCCATTTTTTCTGCACCGTCCGATGTACAAAGAACGGGCAGATCGCCTTCACCTACCTCCAGCCAGTCAGTGTTGACGATCTTCCTCGAAATGCCAGCGACCACCGGCCCAGTATTCCTCCCATGCCTGCGCCCTCCCCTCGACCTCACCGCACCGCCGTGCTTGGCACCGCCCCCCGGCCATCCATTCAAGCCCCGCCGACCTCCAGATCGGGTGCAAGCAGCTCCTGCGCCTCACACCCCTATGATAGACACCGATGCGCCGCTTCCCCGGGGAACAGGCGGACTAGGTGCTCCGCGCGCCTAAGCGGGTGCTGCTTCTTTTAATTGAAGTTTGACTGACCCTGAATTGAAATCCAGGCGGGCTACTGACCTCTAGCAAAGGTGAAATAGTAAAAGGGAGGAAACCTTGTGCATTTAGTATCACGAAGAAGATGCAGTAAGAAGCGCTCAACTAGTTTCTTTCATGGGATGAATATGGTGTGAGCGGAGACGTAAGATTTGCATGAATAAGGGAAGAGGAGTACCTCTTTCTGCTGGCAGTGCTGTGTCCTCCTTCTGTTTTTCCGATGATCTTCTTGTTGTTCGCCGGAAACCAGAAGTTGTGGAGGACGGTGCAGCCTTGGATGAACCCATGGCCAAGTTGTTGAGTGTGGTGCGGTGGCCATCTATCGGCGGCGGGGAAGCAGATCCGAGGCGGCGAACGACGGCGTAGCGGGAACAGCTCCGGTGCGGTGGACAGTTGCGACAGTGGAGCCGCAGCAGTGAGGCGCAGGACGGCGTGGTCGGAGAGGTTCTGGTACGGCGCACGTCGGCGTCGGCGTCGTGGAGGCAGCTCTGCCTCGGCTTCAGCTGCTAAGTCCTTGAGGGCGTTGCGGTTGCGGTTGCGTTGGATGACGACATCGGGGTACCGGCTCCGGCGTGATGGAGGAGGGAGGCGGTGGATTGGCCACTATGGGGTGGAGGACGGAGGAGGCTGGGGTTTCGCGGCTGGTGGAGAGGGCGTTTTCGTGCCCACGGAGTATGAATGGGGAAACGGAGGGAGGCATGGAACTAAGGGGGAACAATGTTTCGGTTTGAGACGCGCTTGTTTGAAATTTGGGGAAAGTTACAAACTTTTCCCCCATCTAAAATTTCGGACATATTGCGGGTTGGGGGTAGGACAGTCATGTCAGGTGTCCCAAATGTGGGCGGGATAGATTTCGGCCGAGCGCATGGGTAGGCGCCCACGGTGTATGAATGCTTCTCGGAGGCGGTTGAGATTGGCGTCTTGGTGAAGTTACAAACCTACCCCGGTTTAGACCTTTGGACATCGGGCCGATAGGCTACACGGGCCAGAGTCAAGACAATAATTTCCTACCACCAAAACATTAGTCTCGCGCGGTTTCGGGTGACCAGAGGCCTATTTGGTGCTTCGTTCAATATTTGGGAGCAGAAGCATTAACATTTTCGGTTCTCTTGAATTGAACTTTCAGGATTTGTCAAACTTCACAAATCTTTACTCTTGAAAATCCTAAAGCTACGATTATTTTGGAATGGAGGGGGTACATTTGAATATACATTGTACATGAGTATATATTAAAAAATATGCAACTTACCTAGTTCATGCATGGTTCCAGATATAATCTCCTTGGTTGCAAAAAAAAGTTAGATATGCGTATGAATATATATAGCATGTTCAAACTCACAACAAAGATTGATGCCCCCTTTTACATCTGATTTACAAATGCCATTATCTCGGGTTCAAATAGATGAATGCACTTCCTATGAATTCGAATCTTCGAAACCCCCTTTATGTTGAATTCGACATGTATTCTATTTCGTAGCTAGCAATTTGGAATGTATCCATGCAAGTGACAAATGTATAAAGTGCTTCACACTAACAACATGGAGTGCACTAATTAATGTTTATATATGAATTGCAAAAGCATCCATTGCCTGTATTTCAAACCGCTCTCACTCTATGGATCGATAATATGAAATAAACACATGCACATGCTAGAATTCAATAGAGTATGGGTGTCTGATTGACCGATTTTCGTCCATACGCAATTTGCAAAATTCATGATCTCATCCAAAAATAATAATGCCATTTATATTTTAATTTAATGCGTAGAACCGCCTTTTACACGTAGATGCACTATGCCTCGCCCCATTCTCACAAACGCGTTATATATCTCTCTATCTAACGCATAAGTGCACACACTTTATATGCATCGGCATTTCTCTTTCACACATGCTCACAATCTCTCTCAGGGTGTCGGAGTGTCTCACGCACATGCTCTCTCTGTTTCTCTCTCTCTCTCTCTTTCTGACTACTATGTACCACTCTTTTCACTAATCTCAGTTGGAAAACACTATTTCTCTCACATGCATATATACACATGCACGGTCTCTACTAGCCCTCTATACGCACATATATGTGCCTACGTGTCTCCCGCACGCGCATTATCTTTAGGCCTCTCTCGCACACATTGCCCCCCCCGACACACCTCTCTCTTAGTAGTTGGCGGATATGATTTCATCATATCATTCGGTAGGATATCCCTGGTTGTTAGGCTGGATGGTAATACGAGGCAAAGTTTTACCCTAGTTCGGATCAGACCCTTGCAGTTGAAGAAAGAGCCTACTCCTGGTACTGTATATTAGTGATAGGGGTGTGTACAAAGTACACGTGAATACCAGGCATTGTGCGTGTGTGTACTAAGGGCCTAGGGTTACAAATCATATATAGTCGGATTATCACCAGTGGGGATAGAGTCCTCCGCGACTCTGGTAGCTTCGTGTTGTACGCCGAGTCCTCCACATGGGTCTTCGTATAACACGTCTCGGTCCAACCTATATGTGGCGCAGGATGGAACCGACCCATGAGTCTTCATGTTGACCCACCACAACTAGAAATGATGTGCCCACCACACCACACACGCAATCGGCCACTAAGAAAATAAGCATATACAATAGTACAACGGTATCTAGCTCACGATACGTCTCCATATTTTGTTGATGACACTGACGGACATTGCATTTGATGCGTGCTCCGTATTTTGTTGACGACACTTACGGTCATTGTATTTGAAGCGAAAGCACGATATGGTCACTGGACTTCAGAATAAGCTCATCACGGTCACCACATACATTTTGTTGACGACACTTATGGCCAATGTAATTTGTTCATAACACGATCAATTGACCAGTCAAACGGTCCACATTTAGCAGCAGACATTACCATAGGGCCCACCCGTTAGCGCGTATATGAAGGACAGAAATGGTAATAAATTTGTGGTCGGTGGGTATTCGAAGTCGTGAGACCTCTGGTTGGCAGTCACCGGCGGTTGGGGGGC
>NC_057796.1:459336349-459347646 GCF_018294505.1 Triticum aestivum
CTCAGGGGGGTGGAGTTTGATGATAAACTGGAGGCCCTTGATTTCGTATCCAACGGCTGGAAAATCTAATGACCAGAGATGAAAAAGTCACTCGACTGACGTGTAGCCTCACCCCGCACGTACACATGCACGCACGCAAGACACGCACGCATGTAGGCGTGCAACACTGACACGTACACACACACGCATGCTGGCGTGCAACACTGACACGTACAATTGCACTCACGAACACACGCACGTACGCACCCATGCATGCAACACTGAAACGTACCCTTGCACGCACGCAACACTCGCACGCCTGCATGCACACAACACACGATGCAAGACACACGCTCAACCTATACGTGCATGCACCCTTTGTTAAGGACATGGATTGTTACGGGTATTAATCAATCTTATCTGTGATAAGCAGAACATTGATGTTTGCAGCGGTCTTTATGAATCACAACGTATCGAACGGGCTATCAACATAGTAGGCTTATCTACATGAAAAAAGATGACGTCACACTCAATGAACAATCATCGGTTTATGAAATGCCCGCTTCTGACCGCCCTGGCCCACCAAAGGTTCCTCTGTTGTGCGCTGCCTGCGTTGGGTCACTGACATGCAAGCCATGCACCCAAAGAGCCCACACGTCAGTGGAAGAACGGCGCCGTGTCCTAGGTCAGAGTCGAGGGCGCCACTCGCGGCACGCCCGGCTGAACACGCCTCCGTGCCGCATTAAAACGCCTCCATGAAACCCGCCCGTGTGGAAGCCGAGAAACCCACTCTGGACACACGTCCGTTCATGACCGGGCCGGCATTAAACGCAACGCTGGCCGAGCTCCTCCCGTCCGCCGTCTATTTAATCTCCTATTTAAACGAGGCCAAACGCCGGCCAAGAATCGCACACCTCCGCCGCTCCCCTAGCTCATCCACCATTTTGTCCACTCTTACAATGGCTTACGAAGAGTAGTTATTCCGCATCCAAGCCGGCTCGGTAGCCCGCCGGATACGAGCTATGCAGCTCACGGATCCACCTCCCTCCCCTCGCCCGATGGAGCCAGTTGCCGCCCAAGCCGGCGCGCGGTTCAGCAACTCGCCGCTCCAGGCCTGCTCGACGAGGAGCGGCGCACGGGCGTCGTTGCTGCCGTCCACGCCGCTGCCTCGTACCACGTCTCCCGTTTCTGTGGCCGAGACTGCCATGCCGGCGGCCGCGCCATGCAAGCAGCGACAGAAGCCGGGTGCGCGGAGAGCGACGAGTCGGTGGCCAGCGCCTCCGCGTCCGCCGCCATCATCGAGGAGAAGTAGAACACGGGAGGCCGCCGCCGCTTGGGACCCATGAAGGCCACCGCGGAGGCGACGCCGGCGTACACAGCAGGTGTCTTGCCGGATCCTTTTGTTGCGAGGACCTTCGTCGACCCCGCATGGGCTCCACGGAAGAGGGGAATGTTAGGATGAACTCGAGCCGGTGCCGGCCATGGCGAAGTAGTGGCCGGTGATGAACTCGAACCGGTGCCGGCCACCATCATCTTCGGCACCAGCCAATGATATCAGTTGGGCAGTGGGGAAGCGGGCCGTCCTTTGCGCTGAAGCATATACCTCCGGGGCTCCCGGCAGTCCGGTGATCGTGCTGCCGGACATGAGGAACACAAATCGATCAGCGGGCGACCATTTAGGCCAGGTATTATATACCTGTGCTGTCCAGAACTAGCACCGCGTAGTTCATTTGAATGTAATGAAATCCGTCATGTTTGTATGAAAATCCGGTATTTTATATGATTTCCGTCGTTGTTTATATGAAATATCAGTTTGTCTACGGGTTTGCGTGAATTTCGTCCGGTTGGTTGAGTTGCTGTCATAATGTGTCCGGCTACGGTTGGATGGCGTAATTTGCGGGTCGCCGGTCGGTCTGCGGGCGGCTCGGGCGGTGTTGTGGGACCAAACAACACAGCTCGTGTGAGCTCATCTCCAGCGTGCGCGCTGGAGGATGCATGACAGCATGAGCACCCGAGCCATTCCTCATTCATCGGTGGCAAAGGCACCGGTGGACAAAAGGGTCGCCAATATTTTGGCTACCCCGGGCAAGATCCAAACAGCCCCTCCCAACAGATTCAAATCCCTCGTTCGCCGTGGAATTTTTCCATGTGTTGTTTTCATGGACTAGCAAGATGCCCGTGCATTGCACGGAACATCAAGATGCATTTTTTTACAAACTCCCGCATGCATGCAAGGGATAATTAATGTCCTCCTTTGCTAGTACCACGAGGCAAACACCATTAATATTGCATCGATTAGAGTTAGTGGCCTTGTATATCTGCAAATTGTAATTTTGATAGTGGCCCCTTGTATAAAAAAATTGAGGGAGAAAGATGAGAGATAAGGTGAGGAGGAGTGGGCGTGGTGGTGACTGGTGGTCGGACTGGGCGGAGGCATGGGAATGGACGGCGCATTATGTCTAGGTTTGTATCTCTCTCACACACACCCACGTAGGTGGCGGATGTGCACGAAGAGAAGAGGTGCACACACGGCGCACGTACTCCCGTCTCTTTCCCAACCACACCCGCGCGGATACACGGTGGAGCTCATTTCTGTACGAAAAAGGCAGCCCACGTGGTAATTTTACACGTGTACTGGTTGTCCACTTGGTGGAGGGAGGATCGTCTACCACGGGTGAACAATTGCGACTTGACGCGTTATGTTAAATTAAAAAAAGAGGCAAACCATGTGGGGCCTACCTTAGAGGCAAGGCTCTATACACTGGAGTACTTTTGATGTGTCCCCTCAACTCGCAGAACGAGGAGAAGCTTGCATAGTACGCCGTCTCCCCCGCCCACGGGCGCGGTGGCTCGCAGGATGAGGTGAAGCTTGCTTACAAGTAGTAGTAGTAGTAGTACTACTACTACTGTACGCCTTTACGCCCGCTCCCTCGCCCACGCGCGCGGTGGCTCGTAGCACGAGGAGAAAATTTTACTACTCCCCCCGTTTACTCCTCGTCCCTACTACGTACTTTGGTTAGTACTCCCTCCATTTACTTATACAAGGCCACTATAAAAAATACATTTTGCATCTATACAAGGCCACAAATAGTAATCGAGACAAAAGTTACTACTCCCTCCTTTCCAGTTTATGGCTCAATTTCAAAATCTCTCCAACCAAGGTAGACGGTGAGTGGTCGAATTCATTTCGTATTTTGCACAAGTAATTAGTACGCTCGTTTTTCTCAAGAAGTTATGTTTACCGAGGCATTAATTAGAACGAATGCATGAATGACCACTAATTTCCATGAACTTGTACATGCATTGGTTAGTTTCCTCTTGACACTGCTTGCATCGGGTGATCTAACGCACCTCGAAATCAAACATGTAATGGTACTACTACTAGTTTAGTAGAATTGAGACTTATCAAACGGAAAAACGAATGTTTTTTAGATGAGCCCTATAAACCCTAGTGGGTACATACTCCGTACAAATAGATTTTTCCAAAACTAAGTCGCTCCCTTTCATGAATTTTGTAGTATACACCTCCGTCGACGCTCCCTTCATGAATTCTGTACTTCATGTCGCCGACATGTGGGACATATAGCAACCGGGTCGACGTGTCAAGCACCAAATAATCGTGCAGAACAGCAGGTGGACGCACCCCACTCGTACCGGCCCAGTAGTAGTAATGAGCAATGAGACGTCAAATCACAATGCCGCACCTTCCCAGACGGACGAAGCAACCATTATTTCACACTTCGGTTCGCCATCATCTCAAACCACGTAGTATTGCTTCTGCCTCAAGAGGGACACGCGCATCGCTTTGGTACATCATGACACGTGGGACCGCATGACAGGCCATGCTCCCCCGCCGATCGCTCGGTAAAATCACCTCATTTTTACTATACTTCCTCCATATCGGTTTACTACATGGCATACACGTCGTTCTAGGTTGAGAATTTAACTGGCTATATATGTGATGAACAGTACTCTAGCCTTTTAAAAAATGTATACTTTTGTACAGTAGTACTATCGATGGATTGCGCCATGGAGCAAAAATTGAAATTAAAAAAAAGGTGGTACATATAGAGAGCGCTCGTCGCCAAATTATGCATATAGTACTATTAAAAAAGCTAGTACGTGCTTAATTGGGGTGCTAAATTCTATTAAAGAAATACTAGTAGTATGCACATACTGAAGAGTTAAAGTAACGAGAAGAAACATAACATAGTTCTATTGGGGGCTCAGCACAACACACCCCTCAAATTAAACTAAGCACACCTGAAATTAAACTATGCAACTAATCCGGTAGACACTGCATTAGAAGTTTAGAACCACCATGAGCAACGACACTGCCACCTTACTCGGAGTCCTCGTCCACGTCCTCGACTTCGTCCTTGTCCCTCTTCCTCTTGGCCGATACTTCTTTGCTTGAACTGCACACTTGGCTGTTACTCTTCATCCAACCCTTGTAGATATTGAAACAAAGGTAGCCATCCATTGCAGCATAGTGGATGTGTTCTATATCTAGTACATTCCGCTGCCATGCATGACAATGAAACGTGTAATGAGGTTTCTCCAGTTTACGGTATGAAGGATGAACCATGGCTCCTGCCAGGGTCAGCATTGAAGGCTGACGAGAGGGCACCAGCCGATTCTTCTGGAGGTCGAAGGGGTTGCCTACAATGAGGCCTATCCGACCCAGGACTTCTCTGTCATTCTTAAAGTCTACAGTAACGAATTTCACTGTTTTGTCCTTGAGGAAGTTCTTAAAATCCTGGCACTCAACGTCAGCATGGAATATGTGGTAGACCAAGCAAACGTTATGTACGCAAACCTGGATCACGGCGGGCTTCTTCCTCTCTTCGTCCTTTAGATCCTTCTCTCGTCCCAGGACTGTGGTGTACTCAACATCTAGCCCAGCGACCCACTCATCATCTGAGTTTTCGAACATGTGTCTGAAGCGAGAATGGCATCCATTCACCGTCGCGGAAGAACGGGTGTAGATGACGTCGAACTCATCGCCGGTGATGGTTCTAACCTTGTACTCACCGCCGATCATGGAGATTTGGGACGCCATGGATTTGGGAGGAGGGTTAGGATTAGTGGAACTGCCGTAATGTGAATGGACGGGACGACTAGGAGCGAACCGCCGTAGTATTGAAGGACCTGTGGGGACGAGTAGCGAACTGCCAGCGTGCGAACGGCAGGGTAGTGGCTTTCCATTCTCCCATGATACGGGCTTCCGAGAGCCCTTGGATCTGAGATCGAACGGTTGCATGGCGTGATTCTAGACCTATGGGTGAATATCCTATCCTGGAGGGTTATTCTGCAAATTGTTAGCAACTTAGCATGCGACCGTTTGATCTCAGATCCAAGGGCTGCCAGCAGCCCGTATCATGGTCACGCCTACCACGACCGTCTCGTCGCTCGCGCGGTCACGCCCTTGGAGATTTAACACGGTGCGTTAGGCTATCTGATGTTGGCATGTCATACATAGTAATCACTTAGTCACTCATACTACAACAAGGTTGGCTATAAGTGTATTTTTTTACTCCTCTCTATCTCTTTCTTCGTACTCCATCCGTCCCATAATATAAGAACGTTTTTTACACTAGTGTAGTGCCAAAAATGTTTTTATATTATGGGACACGGGGAGTACTAGTATTTATTGCATTTGCCAAGGAGTGACCTCTTCCAATGAAATGGTGTTGCTAAGTTTGCTTCATTTAATTAGCTATGGACTCAAAATTGTCTTTTCACCTAGGTACACGCGCTTAGCACCGTTTCTTCCTTGGGTCACCAAACTAGTCTCTCTCTTCTTGATTAACTTGCCACATCAGAATTTATGCCTATGTGGCAAGCTTAAGGACCTGTAGGAGCAAGTAAAAGTAAGTACAATAGTGCGCTTTACATGGCATTTTTGCATATGTGGAGGAAAGAGAGGCAAGGAAAAAGTGGAGAAGTGGGCTCTCATGCAAGAGCCAGCCTCTACTACATGGTGGAGCATTGGGAGAGGCACCTGTATGGAGGTGGTCAGGAATCGGGAGACTCACGCCGGTCGTAGCGCTGCAGTTAAAATGATAATGGCAAGTCAAATCACGGGGCCCCAACTGTCCAGCAGTAACTAACTGTCAAATCACACGGCCCTACATTTGCAGCAGCCTACTCCCTCGTCTTCTCGTGTCTCTGTCGAACCGACTAGGCGGAACTGCCCCGCCTACCGCGCAGGAAAAGCCCCGCCCTCGAGTTTTAAATACAACTACATCCGCTTAAGAATCCAATGATATACTTTTTGTGACATAGTAACTCATATTTAGTTAGTAAAATGGATGACCTAGAACTACGTGCAGGCCCTATAAACCGAGACGCCTAAAAATAAAAAAAACTAAGACGGAGAGGGTAGTTCAGCACGTACCTTTTTAGATCAATATAGTCGGGATTCACCAAGGAGAAAAACCAAGTGGTAGGCTGCTCCTGTCGTGTTGGCGTAGCAACTCAAGCAGGGTCAGTCCACACACGAAATGGCGACACACTTAACAGGACCCCTTTGGCCGACATGTGGCTCATGCACCGTCTTGTTCCACGTGCGATGCACCAAATTACAGTTCGGAGCAGCGGTTGGAATTGGAGGCACCCCGGTCGTAGCGCCGCAATAGTAGAAAATGAGCGATGAGGGGTCAAATCACAAAGCACCACCTTTCTCGCATTAAGATGGACGGACGAAGCAACCATCATTTCACTCTAGGGCGCAAGAGCATAAAGAAAAGAGAAAACAATGATGCGTGCGGCAGCTACCTAGGGCACCCTAGGGTAGGGGTCTCCACTACAGATCCTTTTTTTTGAAAGCGCCTCCACTACAAATCGGCTTCTCCCTCGTCCTCTTGAAGAAAACCAATGATGAGTGCGGCGGTAGGGTTTGTAGGAGTACTACGGCGTGCGGGGCCACGTCGTAGTAAACGGGTTCGAGTCGACGCCTTAAATATGTGTGGGCTGCTTGGTTTTACGGGAACGAGGCAGCATTTTGGGTTTGGGGACCAGTGGAGATATAGTACGTACAAAAAATTGTGGACGTAGGTTCGACCGAAAGGCAATGATGCATGGGCCCTGCATTTTCATATACCCGGGGCCGCGTGAAATTTGCTACTCTTCTCAAAACTAGTAAGGTACACATATATTGAACGCATGAGATTTCGAAACCAAATTATGAATAAATACACACTATAGCATGTAAAGCTTTGAGTCATATATGCATGATGTAGATGTTCGTTTAGTTCTTATAGTTCATCTCATTCAAAATCAATTAGTTTTATAAAAATGTTAAGATTCATGGGGTTGTGCATTGTAAATCATAAAGTAAAAAACAAATAATGGCAATTCATTTAGAAAAAATAATCAATTATGATACAGAAGATTCTAGAACAAAGGAGAAGTGCTCGTGTTTTGAGGTTTGTGCATTATGCTTAAGTTCAACCATGGAGTCTTCTAAATTGTACATGTGGCAGATCTGGTGGAATGTTGATGATATCCAACGGCCAGTAGTGCTCGGATTTTCCTATCTCTGCACTATCGGGTTAGCTTCATCCAGCGACCATCTTTCAAAGTTATTGGCACACTATATAGTTCTTGTGCCATAGTTGCATGTTTTGGAAAAAAGCTACTAGTGGGTTGTACTATCTATTTAGGAATAGAAGATGTATACATGGATGTTGTAGGGAAAGAGATGACATGGAGCATCTCAATTCCTATGAGTAGGGATTGGAAAAGAGATGCCATTTGGTTCAGATCATAGGAACTTTTCTATTGAATCTAGAGATGACATGTATCTCAATTCCTATGAGGATGGATTAGAAAAGAGATGTAATTTGGTTCATATCATAGGAACTTTTCTATTGAATATACGCTAATGTTTATTTTCCTTTGAAACTAAGGGAGTATAGGAATCCATTCATATGAACCAGGTGGCTCTAAAGCTATAGAAATGAGATCATGTTTATTTCCTTTGAAATGTGGAGTATATGAATCTATTCCTATGAACCAATTGGCTCTAAAGGAAAAAATCCTATAAAAATCATATCATATAGAGTTCCTATGATATTCCTCGACACTAAAGGATGCTTGAAATTGCTGTGGGTGATACGATGGTCTTTCTTTGTAGACTCCTCACCCATCTTTATAGTTACCTCTCGAAGATGAATGAAATGATATATACATGGTATTCTACATGTGCAATTTGGTACACGAAAACTCGGTAAAAGTTTGCAAGGTTCGAATTTCAATAAAGCTATATGCACTGCATTTCGGAACGGAGGGAGCATACGACAGTTGCTAACACTCACGTGGAAGATTTGTGTGTAGGAGGAGTGGCTGTTCTGTTAAATGACATGGCAAAACTGACACTGTCGGATGCCGATCTAACGGTTCTTACGACGTTCGTCAGGAAAAGGCTTGTGGCGAACGTTTGTCGGATAATGATTTATGGACACATGCATTGCATTGATACGTGCCCCCCTCTCTCTCACGCACACGCACCCTCACGAGTCACGACTCTCCCGAGTCCTCTCGCAGACTCGCACGTCGCACCCACCGTCTATCTACAGGTAGACGTCACGCACATATGTTCTCTTCACACCCTACCCTCAGAACTTCTAAAAAACAAAAGACGGCGCGCACATTTTATTTTAGCTCACACGCCACACACTTATACTATTACTCTTGCGGCGAACGTTCTTTGGGCATAGTATATTGTACTCTCACAAAGAGAAGCGGCGCACGCACGCACTAGTTCTCTCACACCCACTCGCGGGTACACGTAGGAGCGCATTTTTTTGAAGCTGGTACAACAAAATCACTCCACTATATATAAATGCAGGAGCCTTAGCGCTTGCTTTACTAGGGTTCCTCTCGTTCACTCTCTCATGCTCTCCAGATCTAAGCAACACATATGGGGCCACACTCTCTCTCAGCTCACGGTTGGTCACAAATCCGGCCGGACAACCTCGACTGGGGCAGGGGTGTAGGTGCATCGTTCACGCTGTCGTTGGCAGCGAGGGAGGAGACCAACGGCTGCCTGCGCGTCCCGATCGGCTGCCGTGTCGTTCTCTCCGAGAGAGCGCCGGCTCGGGAGGGCCTTCGACCGCTTCTTCCTCCCTGCGGTATTGTGGCCAAGATGCGGCCTCCTGATGCCGTCTTTGCCACATGCCGACGACCCTCAGGTATATATTCCTTCGAAACCTGCCTTGCTCTACTGCCCTAGCTCCCTTCGTGTGGATCCTTTTCTACTTCCGTCCGCTGTTCCAAAGCCACCTAGACTTCTATTATTATTAGAAGTAAAGCTAGTTCATACAGTCGACTCAAAGTGTTGGTTCAAACAGGGAAGAAAGTGGGAAAGTTGTAGCATGAATCTAGGACTTGGTTCTAAGAGGAAACGGGGGAAAGTAGTAATATCGGTCACTGTTTAAATAATTGTATTTCGTATTTGCGCAAACAGGGATGTCTGTCTCCATATCGTTTCGGGATGTCTGTCTCCGTATCGTTTCTATCCGCGCAATCAAAAGCACACACCTCAGTTTCAGTACAACTGCGCAAAATGAGATGGCTATCCCTCGTTGCCGTCGTCTAACCTCCCGTCTTCAAGGTATCCCTACATTGGTAGTAACTAAGGTAGAATGACCAACACAATCTAGAAGAAGCTGATTCGTACGTTTTACTTCCTGATTGTAGTGCAGGGACGAGCGAAAACAACTGCATCCTAGTCCGGAATGCACTTTCTACCAGTTCATCCATGGACTGAGGACTAGCTGGCACTGCTGCACGGCGGTTTTTTGGACAGGTGCGCGGACAAGAGGCATTGTGGTCTGCTTATTTCTGCAAATAGCGGTGCTTAAATTTAGTGGAATGCACAAGCATTTCAGCTGGTTAGTACACTGCATGGTTTAGTTCAGCATTCCAGCTGAGACCACAATTATAATTGGTTATTCTGGAATAAGAGAACCTAACCCTGGAGTGAACTCCAGGAAATTTAAGCCTGCCGGGAGGCCCTTTGCTCAGAGAAGCCTTGCTTGTTTTTTCCTGATTTGTAAACCTTCTCACAACTAGTATATGTTTGTTATGTTCTATGAATCATTGAGATGTATAAAATTGCTTAACTTATGCTTTTCAAGTTTTTTTTATGAAGACGAGTTTAATGTGAGTGTTCCACATGAGCGCTGGACTAGCGTGTGAACGTTTGGAATCTATTGCATTGTGGCCTCAATTAACTGCATGAACCACTGTAATAAGATACATAGTTGCTTATATGTCAGACAGCAGATTGTTGATTGTTAGATGGTCGATAGCCTAGTGTTGAAGCGAGCTAAGCCAATGTGTCGTGTTTTGCACAACTGCTTACAAGTGGGGTAGCACCAACAGTGTTTACAAGTACTTATGCATACGTCAGCGCACGGTTCTCGAACGAGTGCTCTATTTCATCAAAACACACACTGCTTGTATCATAAACCGTGACAACTTAAGTCTTACCATGCCATATTCATGAAAAAACTAGTGAGGACGCATCTGTTTCGGCAACAATTACGATGGTTCTCACATGATTCACGGGCACACAAAAGTAGCAGCAGTTCCCATAGACGGATTCAAACAGAGTACTAGCCCCAGAGGGGTCGATAACAGGCAAGGTTCGGATAATTAGACACAATCCAAACTACTATTAAACACTAGCTGGGGCAACTATTTCATGCCTCGATCTAATTTGGGCTAGACACAAGATGGACCTTGCCATGAACATCATCGAGGACGTCCCGCAGCAGCTCAATCCTGTGAACCTTCATGAAGACAACCTTGTGGCCTTGCCACTGATAAACTTGTTTGTGGAGGCATGCCACGTCATCTTCCTGCGTAAGCTTGACAAGAATAGTATGCCTCACAAATGAAGGAGTAGCTTTGAACTTCTTGTGCTTCAGTACACCCTGGACAACACGCCTGACAACAGTGAGGCTGGAATACAACTCTTCATTGGTATAACCGCAAATGGCTTCCAGGATCCAACAGCCTAAGAACTCTGTTTTCCCAGTGCGTATATTCAGGTCGTCCGCCTCATAGTGAGTGACATGTACAACCACAAAATCCTTGTCTGCATCAGGGCTCTAATTGAAACAGAAACAAATACTGAATTACTTTTCAGTATAAGAAACACAAGTTATTTAAACCACTATGTATAGCATGGCATCGAAGCTAATAAAATTTTGCATTATTAATCACCACATACTTCCTTTTCTAAAAAAAATCACCACATACTTAGATGAAAAACCACAATCGAGATCGGCAAAGAAGGAAATCAC
>NC_057796.1:459347850-459360640 GCF_018294505.1 Triticum aestivum
AAAACTGCTCCTGCAGTGCCACGGGGGCTGTAACCTCAAACGGGGCGTTGACCATCTCAATAGTGGCCGTGAGCGTATCTGGGGTCGTCTCGGTGGTTGCCTCCATCTTCTTGGAGATCTCTGTCTCGTGGGGATCAGCCTCCCGCGTCTGCTCCAATATCGGCAGATCTTTGCCTGGTTCTCCTTGGTCCATCATGAAACTGACGAATACTAGGAGACCACTGAAAGGAAAACACAATCGCAATGACAATGAAACAAAAAAGAGAGTGACGATCGGTTACTGCTTTGCAAAAGTTCTTTTTTTTTCTCTGAACGAAAATATACCAACATCACGGATCCGCTTACCTTCCCTTCGTTCAGAGAGAAGAATAGTGGCAGATGCGAGTGTTGCCTTTCTTGAAGATGGTGAGGGAGAAGGGGATTCAGCGAAGAGTGAAATGATGGTTGCTTCGTCCGTCAAACTTAGACTGCGGGGAGGTGGGGTTTTGTGATACGACGGCTCGTTACTGCCGCGCTACGACCGGGGTGACTCTCCGCCTGCATACAACCTTCTAATTTGGTGGATGGCATTTGGGCCCGCGCGCTGCATGGCCCGCATGTCGGTGAACAAAAGTATAACGGCATTCAGTAGAGGGAGACGTCTCAATGACCTAGGAAGAGCCAGAAGCGGTAGAGTGTCTCCATTGTACTAGTAGTAATTGTTTTTCTGGGTAGCTGTAGAGTGTCTCCATTGTACTAGTAGTAATTGTTTCTCTGGGCCCAATACAAAACAGCCCATCCACACTAGTAAATAGTAAAATCAATTCAAAAGCCCATATATTTACTGAATGAGAGGCGCTACCCACACCCAGCACACCCCCCCCGCCCAAAAAAAACCTGGGTGCTCTTCTTCCTCCTCGCTCCCACCCACCTCATGTCAGCTCGCTCCACTCGTACCCCCAAATTCTCACCTCACTCCTACAGAAAAACCAAGCTCCCCTTCTTCCTCACTCCTACAGAAAACCCCCAGCTGCCCTTCTTCTTCGCTCGCACTACAACTAGGCTCGTCATTCGTTACTCTGCTCAAATCCGTGAGCGCGACGCGGCGCCCTCGAGGAAAATGGAGTCGGCTGACCCCAGCGCCAAGAAGATGAGGCTCCCGCCAGCGGTGACGCCTGTTGTAGATCCCGCACCTGGCAACGCGGGGAGAAGCGGCGACCCCGCCCCCACCGGAACCCAGGAACCCGTAGAATCTCAGGTGGACCGCATACGCGATCTCCCGGACGCCGTCCTTGGGGAGATCATCTCGCTTCTCCCCACCAAGGATTGCTGCAGCACCCAAGTCCTCTCAATTCGGTGGCGCCCTCTATGGCGCGTCATGCCCCTTAATCTCGACTATCGTCAGCTATCTCTCTTCAATGATTTTGAAATCCCCAGAGCCATCATCTCCTCCCACCAGGGCTCCGTTCAAAGCCTCTGCATCCCGTCATGCTACCTGAGCAAGCATACCATGCCCTGCACAGTGGACGCCTAGCTGAAATCGCCTGAATTCACAGAACTACAGCTTCTTGAGTTCTACTATTCCCCTGGAAATCACATACCACATACCGAACGCCATGAACTTGTGCCCTCAGCACCGATGTCCATCTCGCGGTTTTTGTGCTCTCTCCACATCGCCACCTTTACGCTATGCTACCTATCAGACAATCTGGTACTAAACCTTCTACTCCCATTTCTCAAGAAACTTTCACTTGTGCGGGTTCGTATATCGGAGGCCTCATTGCACAGCATCATCCACTCCAGTTGCCCTGCGATGGAGTGCTTGGTGCTTGTTTTCACAGTTAGAATCGGTTGTCTCCAAATAAAGTCGCCTAACCTTGTAAGAATTGGAATTTCTTTTGACGGAAGGCAGCTCATCATCCAAGATGCCCCTTCACTTCAAAGGTTGATCCTTGATTCTAGTTATTCACCGTTGCAAATAACCGTCCTCTCTACGCCTAAACTGGAGACGTTGGGTGTAATACATGATCTCTATGCTCATTTCAATATGGAGTTTGGCTCCACAGTTCTTCAGGTACTTTATATTATCATCTACACTTGTAACCATAAGCTGCATTTTAAATTTCTGCGCATAATTTATATATCATCTTGGAGTACACATTTTGTACTAATATTATGTTCTATGCTCAATGAAGAGTTTCTCCATGGATGGCCTATCAATGGTGCTGGATTCTGTCAAGATCTTATATATCCAAATGAATAGTTTTGATCTGAACAAGATTATTGGCTTGCTGCAATGCTTTCCATGTCTGGAGAAGTTGTATATGAAGGTGATAATTTCACGCACATTGGAAGCCCGCATATAGTGTACTAGAATTAACCGTTCAGCTGTTACTCTTTTGACACTCTTCTTTTAGACCTTAACTGTTTTCAATCTTCATGTCTATTTAGGCAACAGGACGGGGTAAGAAAGTTATAACCAATCGGTGGATTCATAAGCATCGGGATTTTCTCACTTCTCATGAGATTCAATTGAAGACAATAATGCTAGAACGATATGTAGCCAACCGTGCAAACACAAGATTTGTCACATTCCTCCTGCTGAATGCGAGGTAACTATTGTCCATCAGCCTTAAGTTTATCAGCAGCATGGTTTTGACGGATGGCTATGTCGAAGAGCAAAAAAAGGAGTTTCAGGTGGGCAAAAGAGCTTCTGAACGTGCCGGGCTTCTATTTACAACATATTGTGGTCATAATCCAGTAAATTTTACGACAAAGGATGTTCATTCTATGGACTTGACCGATCCATTTGACTGTGACTGCCGATCTGGAGTTAGATGTTGTTGCCCTTTTCAATCTGGTATTTTGGTAAACCTGATGAACAATTAACCCTCGTGCTTTTGTACAGTTTATAAGTTGGAGTTAGATGTTCCTGCCCTTTTCAACTCGGCTGTGACTGTCATATTTTCTTTGAAACAAGGCAAATGGCTTGCCATTCGATTAATTTAGAGTGAAATATTGTAACAAATCCCAACCAAGGGAAATAACATCACTCTCGCCGGCTGCTTGAGCTCACTGTGCATTAAAGAAGCCAAGTGATTAGCCCCCACCAGCACCCACAAACTTATTTTGAACTAGCACATCAAATGGGCTGTAAATTTTCATAGGAAAGGCTGCATGACCATGACAGATTTGGATTCTGACATTTGGGACCCGCGAGGAAATAGCCTAACCAAGGTGGTGTCGACTTACTAGCCAGTCAACAAACGATTCTGCCTACCAGCCGTTGGATTGACATCCAACATCTGTCGTGTATCTTCTATCTCTTGTCTTCTTCTTCCTCCAGCCGCCCAAACCAAACCACCCCGTCGGCTCCGCCTGCTCCCGCGTCCCATGGCTGGCTGCGCCTCCGCCGCCCTACCGTACGTACCCTCAAACGTTTGCCAGTCCCTCCCTCTATTCCCCCACACATCCTGTTATTCTCCGGCGACGTCAGCCCCAACATGCACCCGCGCCTGAACCAGTCAACCCTCGTACTCCCCTCCGCCTGCGACTGGACCGGCGCATCTTCAACGGCTCCTGTTCGTTCCATCCGAGGCCTTGGCGTCGTCCTCCGCCTTGCGGCCTTGGTTCGCTCGCCGTGCGCGGTTCGCCGCCCTCTTGCGTTGTCAACGTCGTCAACAACCGAGAGGAACAAGGAGATGACTGTACATGGAGAGGATGACAGTAGGGACCCACCAGCGTCATGGCAGTACGCAAGCAAGTGCCTCTATAGTACAAGCCCAAAAATATGGTTCCTCCTAATGGTTGGACATCTGGGGCTCACGCCATTGTCAACGTAGTCAATAAACGAGAGAATTACACTACGAGCGGCTGACACCAGGGACCCAGCAAGTCGCGCAGTTTTTTTAGGAACAAGCAGTTGTTATTTATACTAGTTTTAGCGACGAATCAGGGTAACAACGGGGCTGTGCGGGGGCTGTGGCCCGTCTAGCCAGGGTTTTATTTATGTTTACCACATCATGAGCCCAGTTGTGTTTTTTTCTTGCTGAAAATGGCTAGCTCAGTTCTATTTTTTTTAAGAAATACCCAAACAAGGCCTACTTGCTTTATCGGCCCTGCTGGGCTGCAAATCTTTCAAGACGAGGAGAGTTTCATTCGGTTTGCCCAGAAATGGGTTGTACATTTTTAAAACACATCAAACCGGGAATTAGTTTCAATTTTTTTCATTACAAGATCTTAAATTCCATTGATTTTTATGCGTGGACAATTATTTGGATTTTATATTTATATAAATTATTTTTCAAAATAGTGTGAATGTGAATCGATATTTCTGGATTACAAAAAATTTAACCGCACCGAAATATGCAAAATTTCGTATACTTTTTAACCGTGGCCACAATATGGGGTGTAATGCTAACAAAAAGAAGATGGGCTCCAAAAAAATTCTTAAGAATTAGCAAATGGGCTGTACATTATTAGAAATAATGGCAGATGGGCTGTATGCTGTTTTCCACAAATTTGAGGCTGACTTGTGCGCCTACTACAGGTTGACGCGTATGCTTTCATAAAAAAAGGGTGACGCACACGCAACGCCCTGTTAAGTTAGTCAACACACGAGAGCAGTGACTGGTGGATGTCCATCCAACGGCTGTCGTGCTTCTTCAATCTCTGCTCTTCATGCTTCAGCCGCTCAAACAAGCGCCGGCGGGACTACCTGCTCCCTCCTCCCGCGGCCGGCTATGCTGCCGCGCAGGCCTCACGGCCCCACCGTACTCCCATCGCTGGCCTAGCCATCCCTCTACTCACCCACACATGCTGTAATTCTCCAGCGACGGCAGACGAACTAGTAAACCCTCGTACTCCTCTGCGTGGGAAACAACTGCTGAGTATTCCCTGGCTCCATGTCGTTCCCTTCCTAGGCCTCTTCGTCATCCACCGCCCTGGTGCTCTCGGCGCGGCCTGGTCAACGTGGTCAATGAACGACATCCATCAGAAGTGGACTGTACGTGGAGAGGCTGACAGCTGGGTCCATGGCCGCACGCAAGGAAATGCCTCCTTATTACGCGCAAAATAATGATTCCTCCACCTCACAGCTAGGACCCATAGGAAGGGCCTCTGTATTTCGTGAAAAAATTGTTCCCCCACTGACAGGTCGGACCCACCAGCTATATCTTCGCACGCAAGGAAGTGCCTCCTTATTACGCCCAAAAAAATGAATACCCCCCTGCTAGCTAGGACCCACCATATTGTTGGGCTAACTTGTGGGCCTACTAAGTTGACGGGGGACGGAGGGCGTTGTCAACTTAGTCAATACTCCAGTGACCGTATGATGTCCATACAACGGCCATAGTGCTTCTTCAACCTCTGGTCTTCTTGCTCCAGCCGCCCAAAGTAGCGCCGGTCGTGCCGCCTGCTCCTGCCTCCCGTGGCCGGCTGTGCTACCGCGGAGGCCTCACCGCCCCCATACTACTCCCACCACTGGCCAGGCCATCCCTCCACTCACCCACACCCCCTGTTATTCTGCAGCGACGGCAGCCTCACACCGCAGCCGAACCAGTGAACGCTCGTACTCCTCTTCGCGTGGGCATCCACTGCCGCGTCTTGTTCGGCTCCGCGTCGTCCCCTTCCTAGGCCTCGTCGTCGTCCACCGCCGTGCTGCTCTCGGCGCGGCATGGTCAATGTGGTCAACGACCGACTTCCATCGGAAGAGTACTGTATGTGGAGAGGCTGACAGCTGGGTCCACGGCAGCCGCAAGGAAGTGCCTCCTTATTACGCGGAAAATAATTATTCCTCCACCTGACAGTGGGGACCCACCGGACGGGCCACCAGTATTTTGCGAAAAAATCGTTTCCCCCTGACTGCTGGGACCCACCAGACGGGCCACCGTATTTCACGAAAAAACGTTCCCCCCGCTGTCAGCTCGGACCCACCGGAAGTGACTCCTTATTACGCACAAAAAAATGAATACTCCCCCGGCTAGCTGGGACCCACCTTGGTGGGAGGCTGACTTGTGGGCCTACTCAGTTGACGGGGATGAAGGGCTTTGTCAACTTACTCAATATGAACGATTCTAGCTCCAGTGACCATACCATGTCCATCCAACGGCCGTAGTGCTTCTTCAACCTCTGGTCTTCTTGCTCCAGCCGCCCAAAGCAGCGCCGGTCGTGCCGCATGCTCCTGCCTCCCGTGGCCGGCTGTGCTGCCGCAGAGGCCTCACCGCCCCCTACTATTCCCACCGCTGGCCAGGCCCTGCGGCGACCGCAGCCTCACACCGCAGCTGAACCAGTGAACCCTCGTACTCCTCTCCGCGCGGGCTTCCACTGCCGCGTCTTCCCCGGCTCCGTGTCGTCCCCTTCCGAGGCCTCGCCGTGGTGCTCTCCGCGCGGCGTGGTCAACGTGCTCAAGGAACGACTTCCATCGGAAGAGTACTGTACGTGGAGAGGCTGACAGCTGGGTCCACGGCCACAACCCAGTTTTTTTGTGATTTGCCAAGTAAGTCGCTTTGTCAGGCCTATTGGGCTGCAAATCTTTCAAGACGAGGAGAGCTTTCATTCGGCTGGCCGAGAAAATGGCCCATCAGTAATGAGAAATAGGCTGTACATTTTTAAAACACATCAAACCGGCAATTAGTTTCAAATATCTTTTTTTCATTTCAAGATTTTAAATTACATTAATTTTTATGCGTGGGGAATTTGTTGGATTTTATATTGATATACATTTCTTTTTAAAATCAGTTTGAATGTGAGTCGAAATTTTGGGATTAAAAACAGTTCGGACCGCACCGAAATATGCAAAATTTCGTATAATTTTTTAACCGTGGCCACAATATAGGCTGTAATGCTAACAAAAAGAATATGGGCTCCAAAAAAAACCTTAAGAATTAGCAAATGGGCTGTAAATTATTAGAAATAATGGCAAATGGGTTGTATGCTTTTTTCCACAGATTTGAGGCTTTCCTAAAAAAAGGTTGACGCACAAGCACTCACTGTTGGATGTCCATCCAACGGCCGTCGTGCTTCTTAAATCTTTGCTCTTTCTTCTCCAGCCACTCAAACAAGCGCCGGCGGGACTGCCTGCTCCCTCCTCCCCGCGGTCGACTATGCTGCCGCGCAGGCCTCACCGGCCCACCGTACTCCCATCGCTGGCCTAGCCATCCTTCTACTCACCCACACCTACTGTTATTCTCCGGTGACGGCAGACGAACCAGTAAACCCTCATATAGTCGTACTTTCCTACGCGTGGGAAACAACTGCCGAGTCTTCCCTGCCTCTGTGTCGTCCCCTTCCTAGGCCTCGCCATCATCCACCACCGTGGTGCTCTCGGCGTGGCGTGGTCAATGTGGTCAACGACCGACTTCCATCGGAAGAGTACTGTGCGTGGAGACACTGACAGTTGGGTCCACAGCCGCAGCAAGGAAGTGCCTCCTTATTACACGCAAAATAATTATTCCTCCACCTGACAGCGGGGACCCACCGGACGGGCCACCGTATTTCGCAAAAAAAACGTTTCCCCCCTGACTGCTAGGACCCACCAGCTACACCTTCGCACGCAAGGAAGTGCGTTCGGGCAAAAAAAATGATTCACCCCCCTGACTGCTGGGACCCACCAGCTACATCTTCGCACGCAAGGAAGTGCCTGACAGTCGGGACCCACCTGGTCGAAGCGTACGTAGCGTTGTCATTCTGGTCGCGAACGTGTACGTACATATATACTGGTGGATGTAGAGGCGCGCACGTGTCGTAGTAGAGGCGCGCACGTAGCATGTACACGTACGTACAACGGCCAGGGTGCAAGAAAGAAAATACGGCCACGTATGTGTACATACGGGCGGGGTCTCGAACGCCTACCCGCGCATATGTACGGCGAGGGCTCGTTGACATGGCTGGGTCAGAACAGAGAAACAGCATCATCGTCGTGTTCATGGGGAGGCAACGGAATGCTCGTGTTCATGGGGAAGCAACGGAATGCGTCGTGTTCATCGGGAGGCAACAGAATGCGTCGGAGCCAACCGACTGGGTCGGAACGGAATGCGTGGTCGTGTTCATCGGGAGGGCTTGGACGGAACGGGCGATGGAAACGATGCCTGGTGTACCGTAGAACGGAGGAAACGGCCTCGTGTTCGACCGGCCACATTCGAAACGGGATCCTGTTCATCGGGAGTGGTCTGGCGTACCGCAAAACGGACGAAACGGACCTCCTACGGTCGAAACGGGGGTCCTGTTGATCGGGAGAGGTGTGGTGTACCGCAAAATGGACGAAACGGACCTCCTACGGTCGAAACGGGGGTCCTGTTGATCGGGAGGGGTGTGTCGTACCGCAAAACGGACGAAACGGACCTCCTACGGTCGAAACGAGGGTCCTGTTCATCGGGAGGGGTGTGGCGTACCGCAAAACAGGACTCCACGGGATACTGTTCATCTCCACCGTCGACCTCCTCCAGCCTCCACGGGCTACCGTCGACCTCCTCCAGCCTCCACGGGCTCCTGTTGTGACACCCAAAAATTTTGGATTGGTTTTATCAAATTCTTTATTTGATTTGAAGGGGGTTATTTTAAAATTTTCTTCTAAAGAACCCTCCTTCTCAATAACTTGCCATTTATGACAAGTATTTTGTTTGGTTTCCCCCAAGACTTGATCTTTGATCTTGGAAGTTTTTCATCTTATGTTGGCTCAACACAAATGTTTCTCCATTGGGAAAGTTTTTGAAAATCTTTTCCTTTCAAAATAGCCCTATGGCATATGGAGTGATCCTTTCCCTTTCAAAATTTCCTCTTGCCATGACCTAAGTGAAGAATCCCCTCCAAAAAGCCATCTCCCCTCTTGGTGTCAAGTTAAACTTCAAATCCGGCAAGTTGAACTCCCCCATGATTTTGTTTCCATTTATTTCTTATCAAAAACTTTTTCTGCCTTCTATTTGACCCTTGGAGATTTACAAAGGAACTACCATTTCTCCTTTGAGTTTTGCCTCCAAACAGATTTCCCTGGCTAGTCCTTAGAGCCCTCAACCAAGATCCATGAAGATCCACTGGTCTCCAGTTCAAATTTTTCAAAATGTGCTTACTGCAAGTTTGGGCCATATTTGTCAAATTTGATGAAATTCATTTGTTTCCTTCTCCTAAAAATCTGAGAAAATTCAGGCAGCCTCTGGATGCATCGAGAGGTCACCTCACCAAGTCCCAGCTCCAGAAATTTTTTTCCTCATGCCAAATCATTTCGTCGAACACCTGAAGGGCACTGTTACTGTCGAAGTTCAGAAAGTCAGAGATACAGTTTCAGAGCCGCCGTCGTTTTCTTCAGAAACCTACATCGATATCGCCAGTAGCCGCGGTGGCGCCTTGCTCCCTGTTCCTTTCTTCTTATCCCTGCGCCGCACGATCGCCTGGACACTTGCGGGCGTCGGCGACGAGCTCGCAGAGGTGCGCCTCCCCGTGAGTGGCAGCAGCAGCGCCCTTTGCGGCTGCCAGAGAGGCGCAACGTTGGACGGCGCCGTCCAGCACCGCCCAAGCCACCAGAGGCCACCGCGTGGCCGTCCACTCACCTGTGCACGCTGCAGGGCCGTCGTCGTGAACTGGAAGGCGCGGAGCGCACTCCCTGCCGCCGTCGTGCCCGTACGGCCGTTCCGTCGAGGGCCAGTGTATTACGCAAGCCCGACCGAGGTTTGAGCAGAGAAACGGTGCCAGTGATCCACCACGATGATGCCTAACCACCTAAACCCCCTGCCCAACCTCTGCCTCGCCGTAATTTCTCGCCGGCGTTATCCCGTTCACGGCCACCCCCTCGGATCGCCTATAAAAGGAGGCCCCGAGCTCGAACTCGAACCCGCACCATCTCTACACACCACAAGTACCACGCCAATCCACTGGAAGAGCCCCGAGGGAGTCTTCTTCCCCAACTCCGGCCGCCTCGACCCGCTTCGTGATCCAGCACGGTTCACTCCCGTGCGTGCACCCCTGCCTCTCAGCTCATGCCAGTAGTCTCCTAATGCATCCACATCTCTGACCCGCACACCAATTTGAAGTTTGCAGCACCCACCGGAGAGCTCCACCCTCGCCCGAACCACCGTCCGCCGGAGATAAGGTCGTCGTCGACGTGGTGCTCACCAACGGACAAGTCCACCACCCACCGACGCGGAAGGACACCCTGAACCCGTAGGTACCCTCCGATCACCCTACCTCACCGTGGATCGACGCCGGCGACCACCGCAGCCTTCGGGCGCCGGCGAGCTCGGTTGGATTTTGAACCTGACGGGTGGGACCCCCCCGTCAGCCCCTCTTTCCTTTCCCTTCGATCCGTTTTCTGAAGGCGCCTTTGGGCAAAGTGTGTTTTCTCTCTGGGCTAACGTATTTCTTACCGAAGCGTTTTCTGCTTTTTCAAACAAGTCCCTAGATCTTTTCTGTTTCATCACAGATTAGTCCTTGGACTAAAACCCTTATATCTTTTTAACAGAAGGTGCTTTTTGATTGATTCTTTTTTTGTCAGTCTTATATTTTTGTCTAGTTTTTATAGTATTTATTTGGAAAAAATTTGGAACAATTTTTATACACGCAACGGTTTTCACGTTAGTATACAGTTTCGTCATACCGTAGGTTCCGGAGGAGGTGACGGAGCCGCGAACTTCGCCGAGCTAGACTCCGACTTCTCCGAACCAGGCAAGCATGTTTGAACCTTTGATATGATGGGTGTTTTGCATGTTTGCTTGATTAGTTTGTGCATGAAATATGGGCATCGGTAAGTGTTTCATTGCAAGCAAGGCAACTAACCGTGTGCTTCGAAGTTTACTGTGATCTCTTGATGAGAGGTGACCTGATCATGTGGTGACATGAGAGGTAGTAAGATGGTATTGTTGTAGCATGCCAGTATTATGTCAACCGTTAAACTCCGACGTTAACGTGGACCGAGCCACGTTACCGTTCGTCCCCTTTTCGTACTGCCACATGTTTTCTGTAAAGAATACGGTTTAGTAAGTTGGTAACCTCTTTCCTTGTACACACCAAATAGAGGGGCCGGGATGAGGGTTCCATGGCCCTGGATTAAAGCCAGTCATCCGGTCAGGGGGCATGGGTGTTTCCGGTTGCGACCGAGAGGAGGGCACCCCTTAGAGCGCGCGATATAAATTTGATCCCATGCTACGCGAGGTTGTAGCCTCCCCGTCTCAAAGTTTTTCTTGAACGTTGCTTGGGGTGATTCCTGGCAACGGAATGTTGAATGGGTGTGTACTGGTTAGATGTGTTTCTCCTAAAATACCGTAAACGGAACTAGTCCCTTGTGACTACTGAAATCTGTTGGCTGTGGTTAAATAGTACAAGCTCTGCAGAGTCAAATCCTTCCGAGTCATCGCGTCCATGGTCAAGGACCGTGGCCAACATATCCTTATTCATGTCAGTCCCCGTGTCAGTCTCCGTGGAAACCCCCGGAGAACAAGCTTGAGTGGTAAACCCGGTTGAGTGTTATTCCTGTGGATGGACTAACCAGTTTATTATTTCGTACATGAGTACATCTTTGAGATGATTTAAGTTCATGAGTTACTAGAATATCAAGTTATGAAATATAAGCCCTTTATGTGATGTCGCTCAGACGTTCGACTGTGGCACTCTTGCTATTTACTTTTGATATAAGCCCTTTATGTGATGTCGCTCAGACGTCCGACTGTGGTACTCTTGCTATTTACTATTGATATAAGCCCTTTATGTGATGTCGCTCAGACGTCCGACTGTGGCACTCTTGCTATTTACTATTGATATAAGCCCTTTATGTGATGTCGCTCAGACGTCCGACTGTGGCACTCTTGTTTATTTACTTTTGATATAAGCCTTTACGTGATGTCGCTCAGACGTCCGACTGTGGCACGCACTGTCGTTCATATTCCATTATAAGCCCTTTATGTGGTGTCGCCCTGACGCCCGACTGTGGCATTGTTAATTTATTCATACCCTTTTGAGGAGTCATTTCAGACACTCGATTGGCTTTCAGTATTACATTGGGATTTCGGGAGGACTACCGCCCGACTTCCTTTTTTATATCCACGCATTGCTATTTTATTATCTGAGTGCGCATTATTAATCTGTTCATATGCATCATGTTTACATTTGTTATATCTTATGTCCAAACTGTCTTGCGAGTACTTTCATAGTACTCACCTGGCTTGTTGATTTGGCCAGATGTTGACGAAGGCGATCTCATGGATGAAGAGTTTGATAGTGAGTCCGACGCCTAGAGGAGTCCCAGTCAGTCCCGTGCGATCCTGGATTTTGGTCACTTGTATTATATATGCTTCCGCCACCCGCAATAATAATCCTCGAGCCTCACTCCGACGCTCGATGAGCTGTTAGATTCAGGAGTCGTGTCACCCACTTCTCTGTGACATATCCACCACCTTTTTTTGCGAGTCAGTAGTTATGCCACCCTATCCGCCTTTATGTGTAATATCGGCGTGCTTGTAATAAATTGTTGAGCAGTCTCCGCTCAACCTTGTATTATATTTATTACTCCTGGATTTTTCTGTAATCAAGAAATTGTCCACCAGTGAGAAGGATTCTTCTCTATTGGTCCGTAAAAGGGATCGGTTTCTCAATAAATGATTTATTGGAAGACCGGTCGTGACACTTGTTCATCCAGCCTCCACCACGCGCTACTCCACCGGCTACTGTTCAACCACCCCTCCACGGGCACCCCTCCATCGTCTACTGTTCATCCAGCCCTCCACACCACGGGGTCCTGTTCAACCACCCCTCCATGGGCACCCCTCCACCGTCTACTGTTCATCCAGCCCTCCACACCACGGGGTCATGTTCAACCACCCCTCCACGG
>NC_057796.1:459361047-459368915 GCF_018294505.1 Triticum aestivum
ACTGTTCATCCCAGAGGCAGCATCGATCGGTTTCAGTTAGCAGCAGCAGCGAAGGAACCGCTCGATCAGGTTCAGTTAACAGCCATCGATCGATCTCTCGGGTTCAGTAACGCGTAGCCTGCAGTGCAATCGCTCGGGTTCAGTTAGAGCCCAACGCCTTGCTCGGGTTCAGTTAGAGCCAACGCCTCGCACACACACGCGTATGTGTACAAGAGAAACGCGCATCGCTCGGCCCCCGACCTCCCACCATAACCGGGAACTCCCCGAAATTTTCCTCGCCCTTGCTTCTACCATGGTTTTTTCCGTCATGGACGGCCCAAAGAATGTCATGCATCTGCGTCTCTGGCCCGCCCAGGACGAAAAGCCCATTTTCTGTCATGATTTTTTGTCATAGAAGTAGGAGCCCACCACATCTATGATGATACCGGGTTTTGTCACAATTATCGTCATAGAAGTGTCATATGTATGATAGAAAAAAATTCGTTCGGCCCAAAATGTCACGGATGTGTCTTTTTTTTTGTAGTGGGTGCTAGATGCGTGGAGTTCCATCCTGCACGAGGGGAACCCATACGTGGTGCTTGACCAAAAGTTGAGGGCAACAGCAAAAGGTCTTCAAAAGTGGAGTGACAAGTGGATAGGTAATGTCAAGCTGCAGATTGGAATTGCAATGGAGGTCATATTCAGGTTGGAAAAGGCAATGGACTCCCGGGACTTATCCCCCTAAGAGATCGGGCTACGCCGACTGCTTAAGAAGAAACTGCTTGGATTGCGCTCGATCGAGAGATCTATTGCCAGGCAAAGATCAAGAATCCTAGTGCTTCGGGAAGGTGACGGGAACACAAGCTTTTTCCATCAGCATGCACGCCACAGGCAAAGGAGGAACATGATCACCGTTATCAAGCATGGGAACACAATTGCCACTAGTGAAGAGGAGATTGCGGAGGAAGTGGATAGCTACTACTCCAATGTTCTCGGGGCAGCGCCGGCAAGGGCTCACTCACTTAATTTGGATGTGCTGCAACTGCCAAGGAGGAACTTGGAGCACTTGGAGGTGCCGTTTTCGGAGGAGGAGGTGGAAAGGGTGATCAAGGTAATGCCGTTTGACAAAGCGCCTGGCCCGGATGGCTTTAAAGGACGATTTTACGCTTCCTGTTGGCAGATCATCAAGACCGATATAATGAGAGCACTTCAAGCCTTCTTCGAGGGGGATATGAGAGGACTCCCGGCTCTAAACAAGGCCATAGTTTCGCTCTTGCCCAAGAAGGATGGAGCGGTGGATGTTAACACTAGTAGAAAACTGGGCTTTGGTCACAGGGCAATATTCACATTAGTCCCGGTTCAGTCACGAACCGGGACTAATGTGAGTTGGTCCCGGTTCGTGCGGCCAGGGGCCTGCCGGGCCTCGTGGGGGCATTGGTCCCAGTTTGTCCGGCCCTGTTGGTCCCGGTTCATGGGACAAACCAGGACCAATGGGCCTCGCTCCTGGCCCACCACCATTGGTCCCGGTTGGTGGCTTGAACCGGGACCAAAGGCTCACCCTTTAGTCCCGGTTCATACCACAAACCGGGACTAAAGGGTTGGTCCTAGTAGCGGTCAGGGTTTAGTCCCACCTCGCCAACCGAAGGGCGCTCACACCTGTTTATAAGCCCGTCCCTCTCTGCCTTGTTGAGCTCCTCTCAAAGTGAAAATAGATACCCTTATACACGGAATTTGACCTAAATTCACAGTAAATTTCTTTGAATTTCATAGAAATTTATTATGAATTTAGGTTGAATTTTCTCTATAGGCGCATCTATGTTCATTTTTTATAGTAAATAAAATAAATAAACCTTAATAAAATAAATAAAAATAAATAAACCTTAATGAAATAAAATAAAATAAACTATAGCAACTAAAATAAATAAACCTTAATAAATTAAATAAAAATAGCAGCAGTAAAATAAATAAAAATAGCAGCAGTAAAATAAATAAAAATAAAATAAATAAAGTAAAATACATAAGTAATTAGAAACAAAATGGAATAAAATAAATAAGTTTTTTGTTGTAAGTAGAAACAAAACAAAATAAATAAAGCTAAAGAGAAAACAAAAAAAACAAAAAAATTATGCCACCTACTGGGCCACCACGGCCTGAATACGACTTGAAACCCATCCATGGGCCAGGATTCAGGCCCGCAGAAGGCCCGGTAGGCCCCACAGGCAAAGAGAATGGTTAGGCCCGAAAGCCTGCAGTTGAGAGGAGCTCGAGAGGGTGGGCGCAGCAGCGCTTATAAACCACTCTCGAGCTCTCTCAACTAGCGAGGTGGGACTACACTTTTGACGCGGGGCAGCACAAGGCCTTTGGTCCCGGTTGGTGCCACCAACCGAGACTAAAGGGGGGCATTGGTCCCGGTTCGTGGCACAAACCGGGACCAAAGGCCTTTAGTCCCGGTTGGTGCCACGAACCGGGACCAATGAGTTGCCTATATATACCCCATCGCCACAGCAGAGCACTCCACAGTGCTCCGTTTTTTCTGGCCGGCGAGGGGAGGGCATTTGGGTGCTCTAGCTCACCTCCTATGCACATGAGGCGTTCGATGAAATGTCTGAACCACACTAGTTAATATTTCTTCTCTCGAAACTCGACCTCCGAGCTCCATTTTCCCCGAGATTTGTCTAGGTTTAGCGGTCCGTCACGTCCCGTCCCCGTCTTCACCGCCGTCGATCGCCTGCGCCGATCTCGTCGCCAGCACCACCGTGGTGAGCCTCTTGTTCTTATCTTCTTTCTGAAAGAAAAAAATTCTTACTTTAGATAGATACTTGTCTAATTTTGTTACTTTTATTATTCCTTCTTATTACATAGTGCGATGGTTTCGGTATCCGCCCCCGTCGGCCCTCGTCCTGTCTATGATTCGGATGTGGTATATATTATCTTTTTATAACTATTTGGTTCATTTATTGTTTATGACAAATATGCCGACCAACGTGACATAGATTTTATTTATCTAGGAGGCGGTTGAACCGGAAATTCTAACCGACCCTATTGTCGAGAGGTTAAATTTAGTTGAAGAAGAAAACAATTACTTGAAGGAAAAAATAAAAAAATTGAGGAGGAGAAGATGATATTGGAGTTGCATGTTGCGGATGTCGTCGATGATCACAAGATCAAGATGGATGCAATGCGCTTGAAGATTAGAAAGATTAGAAAATATGCCATTCATACCGAGGCTTGGTATCATTATGCCGTTGGATCAATTGTTACCTTGGTTGCGATTATGATCGCATTTGTTTTCGCATTAAAATGTTTTACATAGTTTCAATGTATGGTTTAATTAATTAGATGCTCTGGAGAGCTATATATATGTTGTTAGATGAGAACTATGTATGTACTTTGGTTTTAATGTGATGATGAACATATATTAATTTGGTCACTTAATTATCTATTCATGATGTTCTGTAATGGTTTTTGACACACTTAATTATATATAATGCACGCAGATGAACCGGCAATGGATGTACGGTGACAGACACACCTCCGAGTACATTAAGGGCGTGCATGATTTTCTCGAAGTGGCTGAGGCAAACAAGCAGAATGGTTTTATGTGTTGTCCATGCCCTATATGTGGGAATACGAAGTCTTACTCTGACCGGAAAATCCTTCACACCCACCTGCTTTACAAGGGTTTCATGCCACACTATAATGTTTGGACGAGGCACGGAGAAATAGGGGTTATGATGGAAGACGACAAAGAAGAAGAGGACGATGACAACTATATGCCTCCTGAATACGGTGATGCTGCAACGGGGCAAGCTGCTGAAGATCAAGAGGAACCAGATGATGTGCCCAATGATGCTGCAAGGGGGGAAGCTGCTGAAGATCAAGAGGAACAAGTGCCCGATGATGATGATCTCCGCCGGGTCATTGTCGATGCAAGGACGCAATGCGAAATTCAAAAGGAGAAGCTGAAGTTCGATCGCATGTTAGAGGATCACAAAAAAGGGTTGAACCCCAATTGCGAAGATGGCAACACAAAGCTCGGTACCGTACTGGAATTGCTGCAGTGGAAGGCAGAGAATGCTGTGCCTGACAAAGGATTTGAGAAGCTATTGAAAATATTGAAGAAGAAGCTTCCAAAGGATAACGAATTGCCCGACGGTACATACGCAGCAAAGAAGGTCGTATGCCCTCTAGGATTGGAGGTGCAGAAGATACATGCATGCCCTAATGACTGCATCCTCTACCGCGACGCTTACAAGGATCTGAACGCATGCCCGGTATGCGGTGCATTGCGGTATAAGATCAGACGAGATGACCCTGGTGATGTTGACGGCGAGCCCCCCAGGAAGAGGGTTCCTGCGAAGGTGATGTGGTATGCTCCTATAATACCACGGTTGAAACGTCAGTTCAGAAACGAAGAGCATGCCAAGTTGATGCGATGGCACAGTGAGGACCGTAAGAAAGACGGGAAGTTGAGAGCACCCGCTGACGGGTCGCAGTGGAGAAAAATAGAGAGAAATTACTGGGCTGAGTTTGCAGCTGACCCAAGGAACGTATGGTTTGGTTTAAGCGCGGATGGCATTAATCCTTTCAGGGAGCAGAGCAGCAATCACAGCACCTCGCCCGTGACTCTATGTATGTATAACCTTCCTCCTTGGATGTGCATGAAGCAGAAGTTCATTATGATGCCAGTTCTCATCCATGGCCCTAAGCAACCCGGCAACGACATTGATGTGTACCTAAGGCCATTAGTTGAAGAACTTTTACAGCTGTGGAATGGAAACGGTGTACGTACGTGGGATGAGCACAAACAGGAGGAATTTAACCTGCATGCGTTGCTGTTTGTAACCATCAACGATTGGCCCGCTCTCAGTAACCTTTCAGGATAGACAAACAAGGGATACCACGCATGCACGCACTGTTTAGATGACACTGAAAGTATATACCTGGACAAATGCAGGAAGAATGTGTACCTGGGCCATCGTCGATTTCTTCCGACCAACCATCAATGTCGAAAGAAAGGCAAGCATTTCAAAGGCGAGGCAGATCACCGGAAGAAGCCCGCCATGCGTACCGGTGATCACGTACTTGCTATGGTCAATGATTTACACATAATCTTTGGAAAGGGTCCCGGCGGACTAGTTGTTCCGAATGACGCTGAGGGACACGCACCCATGTGGAAGAAGAAATCTATATTTTGGGACCTACCCTACTGGAAGAGCTAGAGGTCCGCTCTTCAATCGACGTGATGCATGTGACGAAGAACCTTTGCGTGAACCTGCTAGGCTTCTTGGGCGTGTATGGGAAGACAAAAGATACACCTGAGGCACGGGAGGACCTGCAACGTTTGCATGAAAAAGACGGCATGCCTCCGAAGCAGTATGAAGGTCCTGCCAGCTACGCTCTTACGAAAGAAGAGAAAGAAATCTTCTTTGAATGCCTGCTCAGTATGAAGGTCCCGACTGGCTTCTCGTCGAATATAAAGGGAATAATAAATATGCCAGAGAAAAAGTTCCAGAACCTAAAGTCTCATGACTGCCACGTGATTATGATGCAACTGCTTCCTGTTGCATTGAGGGGGCTTCTACCGGAAAACGTCCGATTAGCCATTGTGAAGCTATGTCCATTCCTCAATGCAATCTCTCAGAAGGTGATCGATCCAGAAATCATACCAAGGCTAAGGAGTGATGTGGCGCAATGTCTTGTCAGTTTCGAGCTGGTGTTCCCACCATCCTTCTTCAATATCATGACGCACGTCCTAGTTCATCTAGTCAACGAGATTGTCATTCTGGGGCCCATATTTCTACACAATATGTTCCCCTTTGAGAGGTTCATGGGAGTCCTAAAGAAATATGTCCATAACCGCGCTAGGCCAGAAGGAAGCATCTCCATGGGCCATCAAACAGAGGATGCCATTGGGTTTTGTGTTGACTTCATTCCTGGCCTTAAGAAGATAGGTCTCCCTAAATTGCGGTATGAGGGGAGACTGACTGGAAAAGGCACGCTTGGAGGGGACTCGATAATATGCAGGGACGGATATTCTTGGTCTCAAGCACACTACACAGTTCTACAGAACTCTACCTTGGTGACCCCGTATGTCGATGAACACAAGCACAGTCTGCGCTCCAAGCACCCGGAGCAGTGTGACGACTGGATTACATGTGAACACATGAGGACTTTCAGCAGTTGGTTGGAAACACGTCTCAGAGGTGACACCACTGTTTGTGATGAGCTGTACTCGTTGGCCAGGGGACCATCTTCGACTGTATTGACTTACAAAGGATACGAGATGAATGGGAATACATTTTACACGATCGCCCAAGATCAAAAGAGCACCAACCAAAACAGCGGTGTCCGCTTTGATGCAGGAACCGAGAGGGGAAAGGACACATATTAGGGTTACATAGTGGACATATGGGAACTTGACTACGGACAAGATTTTAAGGTCCCTTTGTTTAAGTGCAAATGGGTCAATCTGTCAGGAGGCGGGGTACAGGTAGACCCACAGTACGGAATGACAACAGTGGATCTGAACAATCTTGGGTACACTGACGAACCGTTCGTCCTAGCCAATGATGTGGCACAGGTTATCTATGTGAAGGACATGTCTACCAGACCGAGAAAAAGAAAAGATAAGGAAGCGAATACATCATACGATGAGCCAAAGCGCCACATAGTTCTTTCAGGAAAAAGGGACATCGTAGGAGTGGAGGGGAAGACAGACATGTTTTAAGATTATGAAAAGTTTCATGAAATTCCTCCCTTCAAAGTCAAGGCTGATCCAAGCATCCTGATAAACGATGAAGATTATCCATGGTTACGGCGCAATAAGCAAAGGACACAAGCAAAGAAAAAGCAAAGACTTTTTCTCCACAACTATTATGATGATACCATGCCAACTTTCAACCTTTTGTAGTTCATTTGAAATGCCTGTTGTAACAGATGAGTTTTTGTCCGAAATCCTGATACTTCGAAAGAGATTGTCCATTTTGTACACAAAGTCCATCCAGTTTTTGCCGTAACCCTCTCAACTTTTTAGCACATGCTATGTGGGTGAAATGATGACACCATGCCAACTTTCAACCTTTTTAGAGTTCATTTGTAGTGCTTTTCAATTTCACGGTCATATAGCTCATGAAAATCAGTAAATGCATGAAAAATAACAAATGAAGTCAGAAGGGGTTGAAAAATGATGATGTGGCTTTGAATGGTGCATTTTGAACACACAAAAAGTCTGGAGTTCAAATAAGTTCAAAAAAATGAAATCCCTTTGTAACTGATGAGTTTTCGTTCTAAACCCTGATACTTCGAAAGAGATTGTCCATTTTCTACACGAAGTGCATCCAGTTTTTGCCGTAACCCTCTCAACTTTCTTGCACATGCTATGTGGATGAAATGATGATACCATGCCAACTTTCAACCTTTTCAGAGTTCATTTGAAATGCTTTTCAATTTTAGGGTCTTATAGCTCAAAATAATCAGTAAATGCATGAAAAATGGTGCATGAAAAATAAAAAATAAAATAAATAAGTAATTAGAAACAAAATAATATAAACTTTAACAAATATATAAGTAAAAACAAAATAAAATAAACTTTAATAACATAAATAAAATTTATGAAACTAAAATTATCAAAGTATTTTCTGTTCAAAACATTATAAGCAACCTCTAGTATTATTGAAACTAAAATTATATAAAATTGATGCAACTAAAATTATCGAAGTATTTTCTGTTCAAAATCATTGAAAGCAAAAATAATTTTCATAAAGAACTTTTTTTGTTAGAAACTTTAATAGCAAAAAGAATTATCATAAAGTAAAATAAATAAGTAATTAGAAACAAAATAAAATAAAATAAATAAGTTTTTTGTTGTAAGTAGAAACAAAACAAAA
>NC_057796.1:459368925-459369489 GCF_018294505.1 Triticum aestivum
ATTTTCTGTTCAAAACATTATAAGCAACCTCTAGTATTATTGAAACTAAAATTATATAAAATTGATGCAACTAAAATTATCGAAGTATTTTCTGTTCAAAATCATTGAAAGCAAAAATAATTTTCATAAAGAACTTTTTTTGCTAGGAACTTTACTAGCAAAAAGAATTATCATAAAGTAAAATAAATAAGTAATTAGAAACAAAATAAAATAAAATAAATAAGTTTTTTGTTGTAAGTAGAAACAAAACAAAATAAATAAAGCAAAAAAAGAAAATAAAAAAACAGGCAAAAAATAAAAATTATGCCACGTACTGGGCCACCACGGCCTGAATACGACTAGAAACCCATCCATGGGCCAGGATTCAGGCCCGCAGAAGGCCTAGTAGGCCCACAGGCATGTACAGAGAGGTTAGGCCCGTAAGCCTGCTTTAGAGAGGAGCTCGACAGCTCAGGCGCACCGCACCTTATAAACAGGTGTGGCTCTCTCTCAGCTAGCGAGGTGGGACTAAACTTTTGACGCGGGGCAGCACAAGGCCTTTGATCCCGGTTGGTGCCACCAACC
>NC_057796.1:459369694-459388321 GCF_018294505.1 Triticum aestivum
GCCGTTGCCCGCGCCCTCGCCGTCAGCCGTGCCCCTGCCCCGACGCGCGCTGCCCCGGCCCGTCCCAGCCGTCGCCCTGCCCCGCCCTTCGCCGCCGTCGCCCCCTACCCCGAGCGCGCGCCCACTACCTCGTCGCCATCCTCGCCGCCAACCCGCGGTCCTCCTCACCTTGGTTCGGCCGGCGCCCTCCCTAGCATTTTTTCATATAGATGCTTGTTTTTTTTCATATATATGCTTGTTTTTTATATATATAATGATATATATGCTTGTTATCATAATTGTTTTTGTTCATATATATGTAATCATTTTTTATAGAATATGATGTTTTTTCTCATACATGATCGCATATATGATGTATGCATGGATGTGGATGAAATATGATGTTTTTTTGTTCATAGAACATGATGAAATATGAACAATGCATTAGGCAAAACCTTTACTTTTTTTCGAAATTTTCTATTTGAACATTTTTTATGAATGAGAGGAAAAAGGAAAATAAGAAGAGGAAGAAAGGAGAAGAAGAGGAGAAATAAATAAGAAGAGGAAAAATGAAGAAAAAGAAGAGGAGAAGAAGAAAGGAATAGAAGAGAAGAAGAAAAAATAGAAAAAAAATCTATTTTTTCTTCTTCTCTCCTCTATTCCTTTCTTCTTCTCCTCTTTTTCTTCTTCTTTTTTTTCTTCGATCTTCTCCTCTATTCCTTTTCTTCTTCTCCTCTTTTTATTTCTTCTTTGTTTTCTTATGTTTTATCGGGTTTGTCATCGTCGATATACCCCTCTCCCGATAACTTCAACACGAGGGGGGGTCGATATACCCCCTCCCCGATAATATTATTTTCCCATGTACGTATGTCGTCGTTGTTGATATAACCCCCTCCCGATAACTTCAACACGTGGGGGGGTCGATATACCCCCTCCCCGATAACATTATTTTCCCATGTATGTATGTCGTCGTTGTCGATATATATAACTCCCTCCCAGATAACTTCGACATGGTGGACGGTCGATATTTATACCCCCTCTCGACCGTGATAACTTATACCACGGGAGCACCCCCCGGCCCTCTCGCTCGACCAAAACTCTCGAGGACACCCAAACCCTAGAAAAAAACGATGTCGGTCTCCTACCCCCTCCCGCCGCGCCCCTACCCTTGAAGCGTTGCCGAGGCCACCCCAAACCCGGAATAAGCTAGGTCTAAGTTTGCACTAATATATCCACCTACTGTCATGTTTGTGTAATAATTGCCATGTTGTAATATTTGCAGAACAGGGTGATATCTTAGCCAGAGGTGATATCTTGTCGTATCTTAACGACAATGATGGTCTGGAAGAACAGGGTGAAGAAGCAGGCTACGGTGATCGAAGAGTGGAGGAGGAAAGACATGATTATGATGGCTCCGGTGACCCAATGCTGGTGCAAGAAGGAGCCCGTGGTGACGGCTCCGGTGACCGAACAGAGTCCGGCCAGGTAAATATATTAGTTAAGCCTGTGTTGACTAGCTAATTGATGCATTCATTGTTTTGGTATGTACACATATTAATTAACACTCGTCTTTCTTCTTTTTTCTAGCCCTCCGGATCGAGCACAACTTCGGTAAAGAGACGAGGCCCAAAGAGAAAGTTGCGCTCGGATGAAAGGTTTGAGATCACAGCAATCACGCGCGACGGCCAACCGATTCTCCAGAAGCTGGGTAGGGGTCGGATTCTGGGAGAATCCCCAGATTCTGGCAAAAGAACTGGGCCTGAGAGAGAGAGAGGGGGGCTGAGCTTGGAATGGAAAGGTGTAGGGGCAGAGATGTTCTATGGAAGAAGAAAAACAAGAGTGATTTAACGCTAACGACAATACTGCCTGATGTGCATGAATGTCTTATAGATATATGTTAGACGCGATTGGTGTTGACTACTAAAATATTTATGCTCCCGTTGCAACGCACGGGCAATTTCCTATCAATCTCCAAACAAAAGAAACAATTAACCTCTACTTCATTGCCGTTTACCTCTCGCCAATACCAAATTCATACTAGGCATATCACCTACGCGACATGGTGTTGGTCCAGACCCCTATGACGTGATGTTGGGATCATGTCACAACACCACGCCGTCCTGAGCGGCGATTTTGTTTCGCCCATGATTGACTACTCCGATTCCCGATCCACGATCCAACCGGAGAAACCCTATTCCCTCCCCCATCTCGTGTATTCTCCTGTGGCGGCATGACAAGTCGAGCGGCGCGCGGGGGCAGCAACACGACGTGCTTATGGTGCATCAGAGGCCAGACGTGAGGTACCCATTCATCCTCTCCTCCTAAGCCTACGTCACCTCTCTCCTCTTGGCCGACGACGCATGAACGCGGAGTGGCTCGTTGAGTTGCATGGGGCTCACACGGCGCGTGCGCGGTGGGCCGAATTGGCGCGGCGGCGGCAGTGGTTGAAGGACGTGCTTGCTTGAGATCGTTCGGCCATTATGCTGCAGGGGACAGCGCACGTATCGGTGTGCCAAGGTGGCGGGGAGGCGGTGGCCAAATGACGCATGTGTCTGAGCCCTAAGGACGCAGTGCTGCAATGCCTATGTTCGCTAGGATCTCACGCGACAATAATCGGGGGAGGTCATCTAGCTTTAGCGTGCATCAGAAAACGGCCATTGCTAGCTAGCTTGTGTGGCTTGCATCGGTAGAGCACAGAGCGAGGGAGAGGGACGTATAAGTCCACTCCCATGGGTCTATAGTGTGCAAAGAGGAGGCTCGGTCTATAGTTTTCCCCACTGTCAAAGTGGCTAGGCTGTCATATATTCCAGGGCTTCACCTCGCCTACACAGGCACCACATTCTAATTGGATGTTAAAGACTCAAAGGTAATTCAATCATTGCTTTGATATTCCTGGGTTTCCGCTATGAACTAATATTAAGAAAAATTGTCTATACATACGTTGATGCTCCTTGCAAGTCACATCAGCTCATGTTTTATTTCTTTCTGGAATGAGCTGCAACACACGGGCAAGATGAAGATTAGAGAAGGCAATTAAGGAGGGAGGGTCATGTTGAAGTTGAGTTTGTATGGTTATAGATTTTAATCCTTGTGCGGGTGGTGTTCTTGAAGTTTCATTTTGTGTTGCTGTCAGCAGGCTTATACTTTCATCATCTTCTACATCAAGTACAGTGGTTAATTGTTTTGGTTAACTCTGCATTTTATTTCCTCAGAATTACCTCACCGCTTTTTGTGGACAACAAAAGTAACAGTATGGTAACTGGTAAAAGTTTTTGGTCCTATAATATCAGAGTGTGTGTGAGAGAGAGAGAGAGTGTGTGTGTGTGTCTGAGAGAGAGAGAGAGAGAGAATTTAGATATCATGATCAATATGGTCCCGTAGCCAGTAAGATGGATATGTGTGAAATAGCTAGATGGATTATGGTCCCGTACCAAATAAGGTGGATATATGTGTGTGTGTGTTAGAGAGAGAGAGGGAGAGAGAGAGTGAGAGGGGGAGAGAGAGTGAGGAAGAGGGAGGGAGAGAGTGTGTGTGTGAGGATTTGATGGTAAAAAAGGTCGCCAATGTCACTTGATATGTATGAGAATATTAAATGTAATATTAACATGATTAATATTGAACTCTTAAAGTTAATGTGCCCCATTGCAACGCACGGGCGTTCTTCTAGTATATACAATGGTTAAATATGTATGCCCAACAACATACCACTAAGTTCATAAAAAGTACATGGGGGATAGTTAGAAACATAGATATTGTGAATGAAACCATTTTTGCGTAGCTCGTGTTTGACCATCTGTTGCTAGCATGAAGAAATTTGTAGTAGGTGCAGCTAACTTGGAGGGCAACCTACCTCTGTTGCATGTGATGGGCACTCATACAATCATCTACATATCATACATTATATATTCTATCACTTCTTTATAAACCGCTTTTGATTGTATTGCCGACCTGGTACTACGAGAAGTTTCAAGTGAACCAAATTGACCCTAACACCTTCTATGTTTCACGAGAAAAGCCGTTGATCCAGAACTAGAATGAGGTGAAGGCGTCCAAGGTTGACAAAATAATTACTTGTACATTGAAGGTTAAATTACTCATCGGCCAAGTCTTCGAATGATTTGAAAGACGTGGTTCTAATTACTTGTACATTTGGCATGTTCTAATTACTTGTACATTGCAGGTTAAATAACTTGTGAAATGCACATCATTTTGAAAGGATTACAACACTAGTAAATAAATAGATGAATGCCTTAGGCATCATCATACGTATTGGAGGTGCATGGATGACCACATCACACAATTCAATGTGAGCATACTATTATTTGCTTCATTGCATGTTTTGATCATTTGCTTCACTTTAGTTCAGTGTCTTAATTTTTTGATAATCTTCCTTATTATTTGTTTTACTAGTGTTTCAATATTTTAACCCAAAAATCAATGTGAAATGACCTATTTACCCTTGTGGCATTGTTGCAATCTCTCTCTACTATATGGCTAAACGATGAAAGGTTTTGCTGGTCACTTTTCGGTCACCACTTCTTGCGTTTTTCCAAAGTCAATGCTTGGTCAAAATTTCATTCTCGGTGACTTTCAAAAAGATCAGCACAAACTCTTAGAATTTTATACTTACTTAAATCTGAAATTTTCAAATAATTTTAGGTAATTCATTTTTTCTAGAAATTTTGAAACTTGTCCAAAATTTAAAGTTCCAACTTTTGGTTTCGACTCTCAGACTTTCGTAATATCTGAAAAAAGGCTTGAAAAAACTTAGAAAGAGAAAGAAAGTCGTCGGGTGATGGGCCATGGGCTTTCATCTTTTTGCTTGGGTCCCAAGTCTAGCTGGGCTACTGCCCGCGGGCATGAGAACTACATCTCGCTTATAGTGAGAGTACCTACTATCTCGCATGAAGGTTTTCATGTGCCCGTGCGGTACGGGCCAGCCCCATTATTAGCGCCGTTCACACGCTGGTTGTGTGTTCACTGTGTTTTCTTTGTTTTTTCTGTTTCCTTTTATTTATTTCTTCTCTGATTCTTTTTCACCGGTTTTGTTTGTTTATTTATTGGTTTTCACTATTTTTTATTTACTTTGTTTTTCTTTGTTTCTTTCTTGTTTTTTACTGATTTGTTTTCTTTTCGTTCTCATTTTTCTTCTTTTCTTCCTTTTCTTTGTTTCTTTCTTTATTTTCTTTATTTCCTGTGTTTTTTTCTCGATTTTCGCTGTTTTTAATTCTTTTGCACATGATTTCTTTTTTCTTTTGTTTCCTTTGTTTCTTTTTTGGTGTTCATTCGGTTTCTTCGTTTCTCTTTATTACTTTTTTTGGTTCTCATCGGTTTATTCTTTCTCTTTTCGCATGGAACATGAGCATCTTTTATACACATTTAACATTTATTCAGATACATGAAACCCTTTCTGTATACATTGAATTTTTTCAAATACATGATTAACATTTTTTTCAAACATATATTTTGATGCCAACCTTTTTTCATACACATTCTACTTTTTTGCATATATCCGGGACATTTTTTGCAGACATGCTTAATATTTCAAATACATGATTAACATTTTTCTCAAACATATATTTTGATGCCAACTTTTTTTCATACACATTCTAATTTTGTTGCATATATCCGGAACATTGTTTGCAGACACGCTTAATATTTCAAATACATTATCAACATTTTTATACATATTTATAATGTCTACTTTCTTGCATGCACATTTTACATTTTTTCTATACCTCGGGAACATTGTTCATACACATTTGATATTTTTTAAATAAATGATTATTATTTTTGCATCGATATCTTTGGAGTCGTTTCTTTGCATACACGCTGTACATTTTTTTTACATATTTAACAGATTTATAAATGTTTAATATTTTTTACATATATCACTAATATTTTTTCCATATATGTCTACTACTTTCCATACACATTGTACAGTTTTTCATACACTAGGAAAAAAATATACGTGTTTGACATTTTTTAAAATACATGATTAACATTTTTTCTCACATATATGTTTTGATGTCTATTTTTTCATGCATGTAAAGTAGTTTTAGAATAGATATATTTCAAAACATAAGCAAAATAAAAATAAGTCAAAAAGCAAAGCAACAATATGGAGGAAAAAATAGTGAATAAGGCCTCTGGTCCCCGCTAGGCCGGCCCATTCTAGCGGCTGCTTGACGCGAGACTGCGCTAGGTCTTGCTATGAGCGAGACATAGTCGCGCTCACCAGTGAGGGACCTACCCCTAAAAAAAGAACCCAATGAGGGAGCTCTTTCGATTATCAAATCCCCCCCACACGAGCAGCTCCCATTGACAGAAACCAATCGCACGGGCAGCAGGGTCTGTCTCTCTGGCGATAACCGTGAAAAGGTGGCCAGGGAAGGAGCAAGAGGAGGCCCCGAATGGAACTGCCTGCTCAAGTGGAACGCTGCCGACGCCACCGGCCAACCCGTGACGCGCCACCTAGTTTCTAAGGCTAGCAACTGATTTGTCAGTTTGAGATTGCTTTTACCACGCTTACCACGTGGTCTAGGCCTAGCGACTGGGTTATATGTTTTAGACTTCTACCGTGTATCAGTTGGGAGTTTGGGACTAGAAGATAAAAGGTAAAATAAACTCCAAAAACAATTCTTGACAAAGCGGAGTTCTTTCACATCCTGGCCCTTTTATGAATAACAATTGCTAGGGGCTGGGGATATTTGACTCATTCATCTCATATATATGTGTATGATGCAATAATCAGACGAGTGCTTTTCTACCTACATCTTACATGCACAATGGCTACATGTATTTTTGGCAAAAAGAAACATATAATTGTCGAATGAAGTGAATCATCTTCTCATGGATGAGAAGAAAGCAAAGCTACACAAAATATACAAGCAGCACCACACTTACCTCGCCATAGTATAATCTCCCCCATTGGGCCCTACCTACAGAAGGATAATTCATACGTGGTTCATGTATGGATACGTACATACTACATATATATAGGTGCTAAAAAATGTTTCTATAGTTTTTGAGTACTCAAGTAAATAATTAGGAGTAAAAAAACTACATTAGATCATTGCTTAATAACACAAACAATGGCAGACACCATAGATATGGTTAATGAGGCCACAACTACAACGCCCATGGGCATCATGTTTGGCGCACACCACTGCTCTTGACGACAAAGTGGGATTACCAAGGTGGTATTGTTCAACACATTTGTTACTCCTTAGATCCCTGCATACAATGGTGTCACCGGTAATGGTAGAACAGCGTAAAAAGCGACACTCGGACTGCTTTTGATGACACTCTGGCTGTTTGCAATATTAATCGTCAAGAGCATTGCCCCTATGCTTTTTAACGGGACAACTCTTCCAAGGATGAGATATGCTACCCGGTACACCACCGTGCGGTTGGAGTGATGGCTGCTAGAACTGACGAGCAAGATCTCAGAGTCACACTCTATCAGTTCAAAAGGAGTGCGGATCTTGCCCTTTGGACATATGGCGATCACCTTGGGTGGCTGAAACGAAGTCGGGATGAATCCAGGCATCTTCTCGTGGCGAGGTGGGTCGATCTAAAAAATCCGTAGTTCATCACTGCTTGATGACGTGAGTTTTTGCAACATGTAAATTTTGCCTTGAGATGATGATATGATGCTATTATCCGGGGAGAAGGTCCAGGCCGAGAAACTCCATTGCTTGTCCTTGGTGGTAGCGAATACCACGCACGACAGATCTAGAAGCACGATCATGAGCATGGGAACTCTGTTAGCACCAATGCTCAGGGAGGTGGTCACCCTGCCTGGCGACAAGTAAGGACGCTCCATGCGTGAACTCCAGTGGATTGATCCCAAGCTCATTGTGGCATACGTGATTGGAGGGAACTTGGCAATGCTCCCCGTGAAGAGGTGAAGTAGGCAAACATCGCCACCGTTTTCATTATCGTGTTACCGGTGCCGCTGTAGTAGGAGGAGGCCTTCAACCAGACAGAGGACGCGATGGTCCTCGAGAAGAGGGGCCCGGGGCCAGACAAACACTCCAGTGTCGACGTTGACGAAACGCATCCGTCCGTCTTCAAGGTGTAGTTCGTGGCCCTTGGGCAGCATCGTCCACCGACGCGGGTGGAAGCGCGGGACAACGATGTCGTTTGCGTGCGGGCAGAGCATGCTGGACCGCACGTGCGTGCACACGGTGTGGAAGCAAACGTAGCCGTGCAGGTCGTCTTGGGAAAGCACTAGCCAGTGATACGTCTCCGTCGTATCTATAATTTGTGATTGTTCCATGCCAATATTATTCAACTTTCATATACTTTTTGGCAACTTTTTATACTATTTTTGGGACTAACATATTGATCCAGTGCCAATGTCAGTTCCTGTTTGTTGCATGTTTTATGTTTCGCAAAATATCCATATCAAACAGAATTCAAACGGGATAAAAACGGACGGAGCTTATTTTTGGAATATTTGGAAAATTCCGGAAGAAAAATTCACCCGAGACGGTGCCCGAGGTGGCCACGAGGCAGGGGGCGCCCCTGCCCCCCCTAGGCGCACCCCTGACCCTCATGGGCCACCCGTAAGGCAGTTGATGCCCTTCTTCGGCCGCAAGAAAGCTAATTTTTGGTAAAAATCACGGCGAAGGTTTCAGTCCAATCGGAGTTACAGATCTCCATATATATACGAAACGGTGAAAGGGCAGCAAAACAGAACGCAGAAACAGAGAGAGACAGAGAGACAGATCCAATCTCGGAGGGGCTCTCGCCCCTCCCATGCCATGGAGGCCAAGGACCAGAGGGGAAACCCTTCTCCCATCTAGGGAGGAGGTCAAGGAAGAAGAAGATGAAGGGGCCCCCTCTCCCCTTCTCTTCCGGTGGCGCCGGAATGCCGCCGTGGCCATCATCATCACCGCAATCTTCACCAACAACTTCACCGCCATCATCACCAACTCTTCCCCCCTCTATGCAGCGGTGTAACCTCTCTCTTACCCGCTATAATCTCTACTTAAAAATGGTGCTCAACTCTATATATTATTTCCCAATGATGTATGGCTATCCTATGATGTTTGAGTAGATTCGTTTTGTCCTATGGGTTATTTGATGATCAAGATTGGTTTGAGTTGCATGTTTTATTATTGGTGCTGTCCTATGGTGCTCTCTGTGTCGCGCAAGCGTGAGGGATTCCCGTTGTAGGGTTTGCAATATGTTCATGATTTACTTATGGTGGGTGGCGTGAGTGACAGAAGCACAGACCCGAGTAAGTAGGTTGTTTGCGTATGGGATAAAGGGGACTCGATACTTTAATGCTATGGTTGGGTTTACCTTACTGATCTTTAGTAGTTGCGGATGCTTGCTAGAGTTCCAATCATAAGTGCATATGATCCAAGTAGAGAAAGTATGTTAGCTTATGCCTCTCCCTCAAATAAAATTGCAATAATGATTACCGGTCTAGTTATCGATTGCCTAGGGACAAATAACTTTCTCGTAACAAAAAACTCTTTACTAAAACTAACTTAGTTGTGTCTTTATCTAAACAGCCCCTAGCTTTTATTTACTCGCTCTTTATTTTCTCGCAAGCCTATCCAACAACACCTTCAAAGTACTTCTAGTTTCATACTTGTTTCCAGTAAAGCGAACGTCAAGTATGCGTAGAGTTGTATCGGTGGTCGATAGAACTTGAGGGAATATTTGTTCTAGCTTTAGCTCCTCGTTGGGTTCGACACTCTTACTTATCGAAAGAGGCTACAATTGATCCCCTATACTTGTGGGTTATCAAGACCTTTTTCTGGCGCCGTTGCCGGGGAGCAATAGCGTGGGGTGAATATTCTCGTGTGTGCTTGTTTGCTTTATCACTAAGTAATTTTTATTTGCTGTTCTTAGTTGTTCTCTATCTTTAGTTATGGATATGGAACATGAAATACCAAAAAAATTAGGTATACTTGCTGCTCATGGAGATGGGGAACCTCCTAAAACCCTCGATGCTCGTTATGTGACAGATATTATGTACTACTTTGATAATCCAGAGAAAACCCCATTCAATTTGGTAATGGGAGTAACGTTGGATCAACGTGAATACTTTAGGGATTATTGCTTGACACAAAAAGGGAAACTATTATGGGATCAAATTTATATGTTATATTGGTATGCTAGGCAACCATGCTTGAGATATGATTATACTTGTTGCTCTAGGATGAAGTCTCCACACCTTCCCTTTTCATGTGAATTTAATGATAATAAAACCTTAGCTTCTTATGCTAATGGTATCTATGATTACTATGATGTGGAACAAATAGAAGAATTTGTTGCTTTTATGGGTGCTTATGAAATTGAATCTATGTTTAAAGAGTTTGAAGATTTTGATGATTCGGTTTATAGACCTGAAAATTTAGCTATCCTTAAATATTGTTATGAGAATTATGAATACAATTACGATATTAATCACTTATTGAGAAAGTCTCCGCTGTCCAAGAAGAGAATAATATTTTGCAGGAATCTATGGAAGAAGAAGTTGATGAAACTGTGAGCTCATTGGATGAAAAAGATGAGGAGGAGAGCGAAGAACAAAAGGAGGAAGAGCGGATTGTTCACCCGTGCCCACCTTCTAATGAGACTAACTCTTCAACTCATACATTGTTTAATTTCCCTTCATGCATACCGAAGGATGATTGCTATGATGACTGTTATGATCCCGTTGATTCTCTTGAAATATCCCTTTTTGATGATGCTTGCTATGCTTGTGGCCAAGATGCCAATATGAATTATGCTTATGGAGATGAACTTGCTATAGTTCCTTATGTTAAACATGAAATTGTTGCTATTGCACCCACGCATGATAGTCCTATTATCTTTTTGAATTCTCCCAACTACACTATATTGGAGAAGTTTACCCTTATTAAGGATTATATTGATGGGTTGCCTTATACTACTACACACGATGATTTTGATAGATATAATATGCATGTGCTTTCTGCTCCTACTTGCAATTATTATGAGAGAGGAACTATATCTCCACCTCTCTATGTTTCCAACATGGTAAAATTGCAAGAAACTGCTTATACTATGCATTGGACTTTACTATGTGTGCATGAATTGTTCTTTCATGACATGCCGATGCATAGGAAGAGAGTTAGACTTCGTCATTGCTTGATATATGTTACTTTGTGCTCACTACTAAATTACAAATCATTGTTAATTAAAATTGGCTTTGATATACCTTGGGATCCGGGTGGAATCACTACTTGAGCACTATATACCTAGCTTAATGGCTTTAAAGAAAGCGCTGCCAGGGAGACAACCCGAAAGTTTTAGAGAGTGATTTATTTATGTTGAGTGCTTTAATATAGTTTAAAAACAACAAAAATAAAGAGGGGAACCCAAAACTTTTTCAAAAAGGAAAGTGAAAGTGAGAAAGACAAGCATTGTTGAAGTGGGAGAGCTCCTTGAACTTTGTTCATGCTCACGGAAACTTTGTGAATCTTGATTACAGAAACTTTTCAACAAAAATAATTATCCCCTTGTACAATTCCATTGTATTATAAAAATAATGTGCCAAGGTTTGCCTTTAGGATGTTTACAATACTTGTTGGTTTGTACGGTGCAGGACAAAAACTTTGGCTATAGTTCGCGATTTTTAGTTTTTTACTGGAGCATCAAATGGTTCTGATTCTTTTTGCACTGTCTTTCTATACAAATTTTTTATGTTTCCTAATTTTGGCAGAATTTTTCAAGTATCAGAAGTATGGTGAATGTTCAGATTATTACATACTGTTCTGTTTTAGACAGATTCTGTTTTTGATGCATAGTTTGCTTGTTTTGATGAAACTATCAATTTATATCAGTGGATTAAGCCATGAAAAGCTATATTACAGTAGACACAATGAATAAACAAAATATGAATTGTTTTGCAACAGTACTTAGAGTAGTGATTTGCTTTATTATACTAACGGATCTTACCGAGTTTTCTGTTGAAGTTTTGTGTGGATGAAGTGTTCGATGATCGAGGAGGTCTCGATGTGAGAAGAAGGAAGAGAGGCAAGAGCCCAAGCTTGGGGATGCCCGAGGCACCCCAAGTAAATATTCAAGGAGACTCAAGCGTCTAAGCTTGGGGATGCCCCGGAAGGCATCCCCTCTTTCTTCAACAAATATCGGTATGTTTTTGGATTTGTTTCATTCATGTGATCTGTGCAAATCTTGGAGCGTCTTTTGCATTTAGTTTTCACTTTTCCTTTTATGCACCATGCTGGTATGAGATAGTCCTTGGTTGATTTATAGAATGCTCATTGCACTTCACTTATATCTTTTGAGTATGGCTTTATAGAATGCTTCATGTGCTTCACTTATATCATTTGAAGCTTGGATTGCCTGTTTCTCTTTACATAGACAACCGTCATTTGTAGAATGCTCTTTTCCTTCACTTATATTTGTTAGAGCGTGGGCATATCTTTTGTAGAAAGAATTAAACTCTCGTGCTTCACTTATATCTATTTAGAGAGATGGCAGGAACTGGTCATTCACATGGTTAGTCATAAAACCCTACATAAAACTTGTAGATCACTGAATATGATATGTTTGATTCCTTGCAATAGTTTTGCGAAGGTGGTGATATTAGATTCGTGCTAGTTGAGTAATTGTGAAATTGAGAAATACTTGTGTTGAGGTTTGCAAGTCCCGTAGCATGCACGTATGGTGAACCGTTATGTAACGAAGTTGGAGCATGAGGTGTTTATTGATTGTCTTCCTTATGAGTGGCGGTCGGGGACGAGCGATGGTCTTTTCCTACCAATATATCCCCCTAGGATCACGCACGTAGTACTTTGTTTTGATGACTAATAGATTTTTGCAATAAGTATGTGAGTTCTTTATGACTAATGTTGAGTCCATGGATTATACGCACTCTCACCCTTCCATCATTGCTAGCCTCTTCGGTACCGTGCATTGCCCTTTCTCACCTCGAGAGTTGGTGCAAACTTCGCCGGTGCATCCAAACCCCGTGATACGATACGCTCTATCACACATAAACCTCCTTATATCTTCCTCAAAACAGCCACTATACCTACCTATTATGGCATTTCCATAGCCATTCCGAGATATATTGCCATGCAACTTCCATCATCATCATATACATGACTTGAGCATTTATTGTCATATTGCTTTGCATGATCGTAAGATAGCTAGCATGATGTTTTCATGGCTTGTCCGTTTTTTGATGTCATTGCTACGCTAGATCATTGCACATCCCGGTACACCGCCGGAGGCATTCATATAGAGTCATATCTTTGGTCTAGTTATCGAGTTGTAATATTGAGTTGTAAGTAAATAAAAGTGTGATGATCATCATTATTAGAGCATTGCCCCAGTGAGGAAAGGATGATGGAGACTATGATTCCCCCACAAGTCGGGATGAGACTCCGGACAAAAAAATAAAAAAAAATAAAAAAAAGAGAGAAAGGCCAAAAAAAGAGAAGGCCCAAAAAAAGAGAAAAAAAAAAGAAAACAAAAAAATGAGAGAAAAAGAGAGATGGGGCAATGTCACTATCCTTTTACCACACTTGTGCTTCAAAGTAGCACCATGTTCTTCATATAGAGAGTCTCTTGAGTTATCACTTTCATATACTAGTGGGAATTTTCATTATAGGACTTGGTTTGTATATTCCAACGATGGGCTTCCTCAAATGCCCTAGGTCTTCATGAGCAAGCAAGTTGGATGCACACCCACTTAGTTTCAGTTTGAGCTTTCATACACTTATAGCTCTAGTGCATCCGTTGCATGGCAATCCCTACTCCTCACATTGACATCAATTGATGGGCATCCCCATAGCCCATTGATTAGCCGCGTCGATGTGAGACTTTCTCCTTTTTTGTCTTCTCCACATAACCCCCATCATCATATTCTATTGCACCTATAGTGCTATGTCAATGGCTCATGCTCATGTATTGCGTGAAAGTTGAAAACGTTTGAGAAACGTCAAAAGTATGAAACAATTGCTTGGCTTGTCATCGGGGTTGTGCATGATGTGAATATTTTGTGTGGTGAAGATGGAGCATAGCCAGACTATATGATTTTGTAGGGATGAGCTTTCTTTGGCTATGTTATTTCAATAAGACATAATTGCTTGGTTGGTATGCTTGAAGTATTATTGTTTTTTATGTCAAAGGATAGACTATTGCTTTGAATCACTCGTGTCTTAATATTCATGCCATGATTAGATACATGATCAAGATTATGCAAGGTCGCATTCCACATCAAAAATTATCTTTTTATCATTTACCTACTCGAGGACGAGCAGGAATTAAGCTTGGGGATACTGATACGTCTCCGTCGTATCTATAATTTTTGATTGTTCCATGCCAACATTATTCAACTTTCATATACTTTTGGCAACTTTTTATACTATTTTTGGGACTAACATATTGATCTAGTGCCCAGTGCCAGTTCCTGTTTGTTGCATGTTTTATGTTTCGCAGAATATCCATATCAAACGGAATCCAAACGGGATAAAAACAGACGGAGTTTATTTTTGGAATATTTGGAAAATTCCGGAAGAAAAATCCCCGCCAGACGGTGCCCGAGGTGGCCACGAGGCAGGGGGCGCCCCTGCCCCCCTGGGCGCGCCCCTGACCCTCATGGGCCACCCGTAAGGCAGTTGATGCCCTTCTTCGGCCGCAAGAAAGCTAATTTTTGGTTAAAAAATCACGGCGAAGGTTTCAGTCCAATCGGAGTTACGGATCTCCATATATATACGAAACGGTGAAAGGGCAGCAGAACAGAACGCAGAAACAGAGAGAGACAGATCCAATCTCGGAGGGGCTCTCGCCCCTCCCACGCCATGGAGGCCAAGGACCAGAGGGGAAACCCTTCTCCCATCTAGGGAGGAGTTCAAGGAAGAAGAAGATGAAGGGGCCCCCTCTCCCCTTATCTTCCGGTGGCACCGGAACGCCGCCGTGGCCATCATCATCACCGCAATCTTGACCAACAACTTCACCGCCATCATCACCAACTCTCCCCCCTCTATGCAGCGGTGTAACCTCTCTCTTACCCGCTATAATCTCTACTTAAACATGGTGCTCAACGCTATATATTATTTCGCAATGATGTATGGCTATCCTATGATGTTTGAGTAGATTCGTTTTGTCCTATGGGTTATTTGATGATTGAGTTGCATGTTTTATTATTGGTGCTGTCCTATGGTGCTCTCCGTGTCGCGCAAGCGTGAGGGATTCCCGTTGTAGGGTTTGCAATATGTTCATGATTTACTTATGGTGGGTGGCGTGAGTGACAAAAGCACAAACCCGAGTAAGTAGGTTGTTTGCGTATGGGATAAAGGGGACTTGATACTATAATGCTATGATTGGGTTTTACCTTAATGATCTTTAGTAGTTGCGGATGCTTGCTAGAGTTCCAATCATAAGTGCATATGATCCAAGTAGAGAAAGTATGTTAGCTTATGCCTCTCCCTCAAATAAAATTGCAATAATGATTACCGGTCTAGTTATCGATTGCCTAGGGACAAATAACTTTCTCGTAACAAAAAGCTCTTTACTAAAACTAACTTAGTTGTGTCTTTATCTAAACATCCCCTAGCTTTTATTTACTCGCTCTTTATTTTCTTGCAATCCTATCCAACAACACCTTCAAAGTACTTCTACTTTCATACTTTTTTCCGGTAAAGCGAACGTCAAGTGTGCGTAGAGTTGTATCGGTGGTCGATAGAACTTGAGGAAATATTTGTTCTACCTTTAGCTCCTCGTTGGGTTCGACACTCTTACTTATCAAAAGAGTCTACAATTTATCCCCTATACTTGTGGGTTATCAGCCAGCCGACGAAATCTACCAAATCAATGGGCAATGACGCCAGGGGAGACACGTCGTCGGCGCCGGTGGCGGAGGCGGCCGCATCGTTCGGTGGAGGGCGGCAACGGTTTGCCGGCGAGGACATCGATCGATCTGATCGTTCGGGATTTCCTCCTACTCTAGCCGCCAGCATAAGCGTCTCGCGACTAAGTATTCCTGATGGGAGCTGCAATGCGTTGTGTCGTCGAGAGCCAGTCCAAACCATTTTTGGGCCCGAGGCGACGTGAAACCATTACTTTTTATACCAAAAATTTGTACTTGTTTCAACCTAAGTGTACATATAACAATTTTAATTAATATAATTTTTTATTACTTCGCCAAATAACAATGTTTTTAAATAATTGTTATATTATTTGTTGTTATACAATTGTAATACATCTTTAAGAATTTTGATTCTACAAAATTTTGATTGTAAGATATATATACCAAAAAATATCTTCTTTGTTAAAAAACCATTCGAACTAATTGTGTAATATTGCATAAATTGTATAGGGTATATACATATATTTGCATATCCATGCGTGAGTCCATATATCTTTTAATATTATTGAATGTCGTGGTAGAGATTTCTAAATCATAAATATTTTAATGGGGCTTTCTACTGTATATCAGGCAACCATATTCGTAGAAACTTCTAGGGTATATCAAATGTGACATGGAAGTTGGGTTCAGTAATAGAGTCATCTAAGAACCAAATATGTTTTTGAGTGTACTTTTGCGTATGATTCGATTATATCTGACATGATCATCTAGATTCACGTAGTTTGATTTGGTGCAAATGAGATGTACTATCTGTTTCTCAAATGAAATTTTTTGGATTGGTTTGAACAATGAAAACTAATTATCATAAATTGGATTATGACAAATGGATAGACTGGGTTATGGAAACCATTAGGGGGGGAAGGTGTGTGTGAAGGTCAATGAAAACTTGGGAAAATACTTCCTCACCCATAAAGGATTGAGACAGGGGGACTCTTTATCTCCCCTTAATTTTGATTTGGCAGCTGATGCCTTGGCTATTATGCTGGACAATGCTAGGAACAATGGGCTGGTCAAGGGGGTATTAGATGAATATGTCCCAGATGGGATTAACGTGTTGCAGTATGCTGATGATACTATTTTCTTATTGCAGGATGATATAGATAGTGCTCATAATTTGAAGTACATTTTGTGCCTGTTTGAACAAATGTCTGGATTGAAAATCAATTTCCATAAAAGTGAGCTTTTCCTATTTGAAGAGGCAAATAATAAAAAGGATGAATATGCAAAGATTTTTACATGTCCTGTAGGTGTTCTACCCATGAAATATTTAGGATTGCCAGTTGACAAAAACAGAATTAGGAATAAACGCTGGAAACCTCCGGAAAGTAAAATGGAGAGAAAATGTGAAACTTGGCAAGGAAGGTTGCTTGCAAGTGCTTGCAGGGTCACTGTAATTCAATCCTCTTTGACAGACATTCCTTATTTTATGATGTCCTTTTATGGTTTACCTATTGGGGTGAATAAGCGTATGGATTTTTTCAGAGCAAGATTGTTATGGCAGGAAGATGATAAGAAGAAAAAATACCATTTAGTTAAATGGTCTGAGGTGTGTAGGCCTAAGGACATGGGTGGGTTGGGGATTCAAAGCCTTGCCCACATGAATAAAGCTTTGCTTTGTAAGTGGTGGTGGAAAATCTATAACACAGATGGGTTGTGGCAGGAAATTATCTTGAAAAAATACCAGGGAAATAAAAGTTTGGGTAATATCTCTGCTAAAAAGGGGACTCCCAGTTTTGGAGGGAACTTTTGAAACATAGAGATCATTTTACTTCCTTGTGTAAATTCATAGTGGGGAATGGGGAAAATGTTAGATTCTGGGAGGATTGGTGGATTGGATCTGCACCTTTAAGTAAGAACTTCCCTAGATTGTATACTATTTGTTTTGATAAAAAAGAAAACGGTTAAGGAGGTCATAAATGAGGGGATTGATAATGTGCATTTTAGAAGCACTCTGACAGGGGATTCTAGAGAACTGTGGGAACACATAAAAGAAGCATGTAGCTCGAGAATCTTGAGTGAGGACAGGGATAAGGTGAAGTGGACACTGACTAAAAAAGGGGCCTATACTGTAAAATCATTTTATAGACACTTGATAGAAAATGGGATCAAATATCCACATCTATACATGTGGAAAATCAAAATGCCACCTAGAGTCAAGGTCTTTATGTGGTTGGCTCTTAGAAAACAGCATTCTTACCAAAGATAATCTTCTGCGTAGAGGATGGAGAGGAGATGAGAAATGTCCATTTTGTGGGCGTGCAAAAAGCATATATCATCTCTTCTTATCCTGCTCTGTAGCTAGGTTATTGTGGAATATTTTAAAATGTGCTTTCAACTTAACTGACATTCCAGATGATCTTGAACTGGTGATGAGAACCTGGGTCAGGACTTTTCAAAATGAAGAGAGGGGATTAGTTATGATAGGAATTTCTGCTATTTGTTGGACAATATGGAAATTGAGAAATAGTGTGGTTTTTGATAATAATAGGGTAAATGATCCCTGCATACCTGTTAATCTACTGCTTAAAAATTTACATGATTGGAATATTTTGCAGAAAAACCCCGCAAGAAGTGAGATGATGAAGGCTGGAGTGAAGCAGGTTGGTGAAGTAGCTGAAGAAGTATTTAGAGCAGCATATGGATGGCGCCTGGAGACTAGAAGAATCATGGAGTGACTTCTCAAAGTCTTTCCTGGACCGTGCTGCTGCAACAGATGCTTCAACAAGACTTCGAGGATCATCCTGTTTCCCTGCTTCTCCTTC
>NC_057796.1:459388673-459393833 GCF_018294505.1 Triticum aestivum
TAAATTTTTGTGTGATAAAGCTTTGGTCACTTTTATGTTTTTATAGAACTATGATGTTAAAATCTGGTGCTGGGTTGGGGAAAATGGGGGGGAGGGATGGCTCCCCTCCCTTCTCAACAGCTAGTGCTTCGCTGGGGGGATAGCCATGGTAGCTTTTGCATTTCTTTCCTCTGCTGTAAGACTTGGTGATTTCTTTTAAGGAAATCGGAGAGAGAGCTCTCTTTTATCAAAAAAAAGAAATGACCGTGACACTCCTTGACTATGTTTGGCTCCTATCTCACGCAGCGTGTGTACCGGCTAGGGGACGGGGGGTTGTTCCCGGCAGCACTTGCAAGGTCCTGGTATTGCGATACCATTCGACCGCGCATTTGCTTGTGACTATAATTCTGATGATCACTCTATATGCTGGCTAGGCTATGCTTTGTCTTGAGCACCCACTTGGTCGGGTATCCTTTAATATTTTGGTGCATATCTTCAAGTACAGGGTCTAACCGATATCTTGCTAGAGGTTTCTAAGGTATGACTATGTATACGCAAATAAAGAATAGAAGGCTACATAATGTATTTATGAGAAGCTTGTCACTGAATCATTGACATTGTTAGTTTACTCAATTTTCATGGTCAGATGTGTCCTACATATTCTTTGGGTTTTGTTTTGGCGTGACTAAGTAGTACATACTCCGTACGTAATGAGATCAAAATAGCATCGCCTCTAACAAACACAAATAAACATTTGCACATTTGGTTTCTTTTTTGGTCCATAGTTTGCATAAAACTACAATTCAATCTTTAAAGTAGAGATGACCTGCACTCATAACCTGCTCCAAACTAGCCCAACCGACTATGATTTACGCATTCTTGTGTTGACTTGAAAATTTTGCTATAGAATATTAGATACCTGTTATAAATATATACTACTAAGACCATGCAAAAAATATAAAGTTTTAGTTACTTTAACTCGCTCGACGTCTATTGGAAGTTTAATTCAGTATGGCCTATGCCAAAATTTGACGATTACATATATTTCCATAATCTTAGTGGTTGTTGTGGGGTTCATTTTTTATTGAAGTCTCACAGCGTGTTTTTGTATATGCTTTATTGGAGGATTCCTCTGCATTACAAAACCATCAATTAATATAATCCGTAGGTTTCTCACTTGGTCATTTAATAAATAATATTATATGCATGTACGTCTAGATACACACCATACCCTTATGAGCACCTCCGAAAGACTGAGCCGGCATATCATCCTAAAATTTACGAAGTCACCGTAGGCACCTCATCGTCGACGGGAACATCTCCTCCCACTGAATGCGCATCGTCGGAAATTCTGAAATAAATCTAGGAATAAATGCGAACATCAGGACTTGAACCCTGGTGGACTGGAGATACTACAGTCCCACTAACCATCCAACCACAGGTTGGTTCGCAGGTTGTTTCCTTTTTGTCATACAAAAAGTCTATAGATGGATTAACTAAGCAGCAACAGAAGTATATCATCTTGATATGACTCGGTGGCATTCTAAAGACCCCTAACATAAAAGTCTGGCGCTCCTGTGCCAAACCATCGCAGACACATATAATGCAAATGTACCTTTTATCATTGGAGGGAGGGCCATGAGAATCACTCAAGTGGGACAACATATAACAGAGGTGCCCTCGATGGGGAAGTAATATGCCCCTTATAAATTCTCAGAACATATAAAGTTGTAGAAGGAAATGAAAGATCGCTAGACACCAAACTTTACGTTGAAAGGATCGCTGAAAAAGATGGAAGGCGACAACAGTCCAAATTTCATCAGGTCACTTAAACCAATAAAGAGGTTGGGCAACTCGCCATCCAGAGCACCCCTCGATCGTGTTGCTCGTTGGCCGTTCGATGCTGGTCAACTGGGTCTTCGGCGTGCTGCCTCACGTTGGATTTTCCTTCGCTGTGTCGCTTCCTGTTTTCACTGCCTGGTCAAAACGCAAGGGCAAATGACCTGTGGGCTCATGGCGAGTGGAGATAAGCTGGGTCAAGTTTTCCTGGGTGTTCGCGCGCCTCTCCACACGCGCCACGTGCGCGCCTGGCGTGCATCGCTCTTCTCCGCTTTTGCTGCTCGCTCCCATGGCTGGTTGGGTGGTGCCGCTGCAGGTGGGCCTGCTTTCTCTCTTGTCCCACCCGTCGGTATCCTGTTGTGAATTGATTTGTGTGCATGTGAATGTCAGGCATTTGTACAGAGGAGAGAGAGATGGACTGATAGGGCGCACGTCCCACGCACGGCGCGCGCGGAGCAGTTGGCCAAACCCTAGCGCAGGATGCAGTAGTCGGCCGAATTCGCTATTTTGAACCTTTTTTTAAACTTTAACACGATTTGACCTTGGTTCGAAATTTTTTCGTGATCTGACCCTTTTCCTATTGCCATCGTCTTTGGCGGTAGGTTAACACAGCCTACCGCCGAGGGCTATGGCGGTAGGACTTGACGGTGCCGTAACGATAGTTTGATGTTCAAAACACCCTACTGTCATAGTCTTTGGCGGTAGGGTGTAGAAGATATAAAGAGTATGTGGCGCATACTAGTACTCAATTTGTCTCCTGGCGAGTTGGCTAGGGCGAGTATGCATTCTTTGGTTCGTCTTGGGTTCGAGCCTTCATGAGGCCATTTTTTTGTTAATTTTTATTTTGCTTCGTAAAAAATAAGGTTCGAGCCTTCATGAGGCCATTTTTTTGTTAATTTTTATTTTGCTTCGTAAAAAATAAACAAGTTGTCCAATTAATGTTAGGATATGGATTGTTGATAAAAACAACTTTTTACTTATTTATAACTGTTTCATATAATTTACGCAAAGATGTAAACGAATATTGATCTGCAAATATCTAGGCTGAAGCTCAGTCTAGGAAGTGTATTTACCGGCATCTTTTGCATTTTCTTTGCTACAACAATTCATATGGTTTGGTTTTTGTTAAATCTCTAACCTATCTCTCCAATGATTGGACTAATCTGTGACTGAAGGTCCAGTAATTAGCTATTAACTTGTGTTATTGCAGGCTAATCTTGAAATGACTTGTTCGTATGTATCTAAGTCTTCAAATAACTTTGTTGAAAGACTTGAGCTTAATATACAGACAAACTTAGAGCTTGTTATTAAAAAAGACTTGAGCTTAAGCACGTTACCTGTGATTCCTAGTTTGATGATGGGTTGTCAATACAGTTGAAATTTACAGAAATAGACTCCTGTTTGAAAGCTGAATAAAACTGTTGCTTGTTGATGATTTGGTGCGGCATACAAGAGTATATAAGAGGGTACAAACCGACTTGGGGTAGGGGTACAAAACTGACTTGGACTAGAAGTCGTATACCATAATGACTACTCTAACATCCCCCCGCAGTATCAACGGCAGGCTCGACGACGTTGAGACTGAAACAGATATCTTGAAACGGCTTAGTAGGCAGTGCGTTGGTGAAAATGTCAGCAAACTGAGCCGTAGAGGGAACATGAAGCACCCGAACCTGACCAAGAGCAACCTTTTCACGAACAAAATGAATATCAATCTCAATATGCTTTGTGCGTCGGTGTTGAACTGGATTGCTGGTCATGTAGACTGCTGATATGTTGTCACAGTAGACAATAGTGGCCTGCTCAATAGGCCTGTGTAGCTCGGAGAGTAACTGCCGAATCCAGATTGTATCTACAACGGCATGTGCCACAGCGCGATACTCAGCCTCGGCCGACGAACGTGAGACTGTAACCTATCTTTTCAAAGACCAAGAAATCAAATTGTTACCAAGAAAAACACAAAAACCAGAAGTGGACCTTTGAGTGTCAGGACAACCAGCCCAGTCTGCATCAGAGTATGCGGTAAGCGAGTTTGGAGAAGAATTATTGAGGTGGAGACCATGATTGAGAGTTCCTTTTAAATACCGAAGAATGCGTTTAACATGATTATAGTGAGGAACCCGGGGATCATGCATATAGAGACATGCTTGTTGAACAGCAAAAGAGATTTCAGGACGAGTAATGGTGAGATATTGGAGAGCACCTGTTAGGCTACGATAGAGAGTAGGATCGGAAAAGGGTTCACCGGTAGCCGAAAGTTTAAAACTAGTATCGACAGGAGTGCGAGATGATTGACAGTCAAGCATACCGGCACGATTAAGAAGATCAAGAATATACTGGCGTTGGGAAAGAAAAAGGCTGGAGGAATCTCGAACAACAGCAATGCCTAAGAAATGATGAAGGAGTCCTAGGTCAGTCATAGAAAATTCAGATCTAAGAAGAGAGACAATATGATCTAAGAACTTTTGAGAGGAGGCAGTAAGAATGATATCATCTACATAGAGAAGTAAATAGGCAGTGTCAGAAGTTTGATGATACACAAAAAGAGAGGTGTCGGAGAGAGATGGAGTGAAGCCTATTGTTTGAATGAAGGAGGAGAAGCGTTGAAACCAAGCTCGTGGGGCCTGTTTAAGACCGTAGAGAGATTTCTGAAGAAGACATACATGAGTTGGAAAGGATGGATTTTCAAAACCCAGAGGTTGCTGGCAGTAGACAGTTTCTTGAAGGGAACCATGGAGGAAAGCATTTTTAACATCAAGTTGATGAATGGGCCATGAAGAGGAGACAACAACACTAAGAACGGTGCGAATGGTGCTAGGTTTAACAACAGGAGAGAAGGTTTCTTCATAATCAATTCCTTGTTGCTGAGAAAAGCCACGACAAACCCACCTGGCTTTATATCGTGAGAGGCTCCCATCGGAGTGGAACTTTTGGCGAAAAATCCATTTGCCAGAAACAATATTTGTATTGGGAGGACGAGGAACAAGTTGCCAGGTGTTGTTTTGAAGTAAAGCATTATATTCTTCTTGCATGGCAGCGGCCCAATTGGGATCAAGTAGAGCAGTTTTGTAATTCTTTGGAAGAGAAGTGAGAGATACAGAGGTATGAAGGTTTAGGCGGTCTTGGGGTTGATGAAATCCTGATTTGGCCCTAGTACGCATGCGATGATCATTAATCGGGGCTGTTGTAGGAATAGCACGAGGGGGTAAGGTGGGTACTGGTGAGTCCGGCGCAGCGGAAGAGTCGGACGAAGGAGTAGGGCTGGGTGGTGGAGTGGGAGCAGGGTTGGGTGGTGGAGTGGGAGTAGGGGCCGGGGGTGTTGGGGAGGGAGCAGGGGTCGGG